>NW_015548204.1:194795-197688 GCF_001515605.1 Sinocyclocheilus anshuiensis | reverse complement strand
CACACACACATATATATATATACACACACACACACACACATATATGTGTATATGTGTGTGTATATATAATACATTTTTTTTAAAGAACTACTGCTATTATAATATTACTTATTATAATATTATTTCTTTTATTTACTGTTTATTAATACTATGCTAAAATGCTATTTATTTATATGCTCTTGTATCTCATCAGAGTTGGTGAATCTCCAGGTCAGACCAGAAGAGCTCCGAAAACCAAGAGTCCTCCTACAAAAAGGTGAACACAAAAACACTCCAAGAGTTGCAAGAAATCACTTCACAGAAGCAAAAACAGACACTTCACACATTTAGTACTCACTTTGCACCATGTAGTTGATAGTTGCATACAGTTTTCCATCAGTATTCCTGTGTCTGCGTGTTGTGTTGAAGGATCCTGCAGCCCAGTCAGGGCCAGAGCGCTCCCGTTTCAGGCCAGCAGCTCCTGCGCCGTGGGTCAGTTCTTCACATTTTGCTGCCTTTGATCACGCGATCTCCTGCTCCTGCCATTTCCATTTTCTTTTATGCTGTTGTTGATGGAATTTGAAATTCAACTCCGTCTGTGTTGGACGCTTACAATACTGGAAATGCCACGAAGCCAGAAGAGTCACCTGACATTTCAAATTGGCTGCTTTTGCATTTGGCAGGAACTCATGTAGTCATTTAGTCAAGTGAAGTGTGACATCACTGTATTATATTGCAAAGAATCACTGTGTGGAAATGAAACCTTGTATGTTCTATGGAACGCATTCTACATGTGCAACACCTCAAACTAATAAACTGCATTGAGTTTACATTGAATAATTTGAATTTTCAGATATAATTAACTTTAAATGCAATATTGTATTAGAAAACATTCAAATAATTTTTTTTATGTTTCAGCAGTTACAAGAAGACTCCAGAGGAGAGAGTTCAGCATTCTGAGAGGCTGAAGAAACAGCATTCACTGGGTTGACCTGATGTAGTTATGAACGGAATATGAAAAATAATATTGTGCTAATCATACTTCTAAAAATACTCCCCTGCTAGCCTGCCATCTCATTAAATGATGACTATTAAATGTCATTGATATCTAGTTCTTCCCATTATTCCACTACATACTGCATATGAATATAGAATTAGATATTATTTTGTTTCTTATGGGTTACAAAACTAATTATAATCCAGTTATACTAAATTACCCTTGTAGAAATTATTACAAATTCTGTAAATGTGGGACTACCTGTTTTCCAAATAACAGAAGCCTGCATTGACAAAGAGAAAAGTTAATGCTGCTTTAATGCTATAAATTCATATCTA
Source organism: Sinocyclocheilus anshuiensis (assembly GCF_001515605.1). Classification (NCBI taxonomy): domain Eukaryota; kingdom Metazoa; phylum Chordata; class Actinopteri; order Cypriniformes; family Cyprinidae; genus Sinocyclocheilus; species Sinocyclocheilus anshuiensis. The sequence continues at coordinate 196,374 of NW_015548204.1, read as the reverse complement.
AATGTCAGTAATATTGACAGAATGTGAAATAGTAGCATAAGAATACATGTCTATGAAGGGTACAGGCATTTCTCCAGAAGTTAATAGATTGTATTTGATCAACTAGCACTTCAACTGAATTTGTGCGTTTTTTTTTTAATCATAATACTTGACTATTTATAACTAGAATCATATCAGTTGTTTATGAATGTATTTGCTCTTGCCTTGTATACTTAAGAAGCACTTGACACATTTGTGGTAAGAAATGAAACAATGAAATAAACAAGTTTATTTAATAAACAATGTGAATTCAGTGAATAAAGACACCAGTTTCAAATAGAAAGGCACATTTCAAACAATTACTTTAAAGAAAATTCATTTTCAAATCTGTAAAACAACCTTAGTGAATGTTTTCATGAACAATATGGTCATATGTGAAGTCATTCAATACAAAACACACAATATTAACAAAATAACCAAGCAAAGAAAGTTATTTTGTGCTGCCTTTGAGTTGATGGTTAAGAATCTATATTTTTTAATTACATATTATTTAATATAATAAAACTTCACTAATGATAAGGCAAAAAACCCTTTAGTTCAGTGAGAATATCCATTCACAAATTTTGTGAATTTGTCTGTTCACATCTGCATAAAACACAGTAAAGAAAGCGTATCAAGTTCAAGTTCACTCCCAGCCATCTCTGTTTGTGTATTTTTGAGAGGAAGAGCGTCTCATAAAGAGTGAATGTGCTGAAGTAGTTTATCGCAGTACTCAGGGCTGCGCTGTTTCTCTCTCACGGCCTCCGTTTGCTGCTGTAAGAGACCTCGATCAACCTCACTGGCCACTTTCAGAACCTCTGTGACAGAAAAAAAGACGAGACATCTACATTTGGTTATTACATCAAAAGTCCCTCATTTGGCATAGCAAACATATAGCAGTGCCTTGGTGCAGTGGTAATGCAGTTTTAACTTCACCATCCCCATCCAATTAAAATTTTATTAAAAATTTCAGATTAAAACCATCAAAAATACAGAAAAACAGTAATATTGTGAAATATTATTACAATTTAAACTAACGTTTTTATTTGAATTTATTTAAAAATGTAATTTATTCCTGTGATCAAAGCTGAATTTTCAGCATCATTACCCCATTCTTCAGTGTCACACGATCCTTCAGAAATCATTCTAATATACTGCTCAAGAAACATTTCTGATTATTATCAATAGTGAAAAGAGTTGTGATGCCGGATATTTTTGTGGAAACTGTCATATACTTTTTTTTCAGGATTCTTTGATGAAAGTTCAAAAGAATAACTGTCACTTTGTTCATTTTATTTTCATAATTTTATGACCACCACACACACACACGCACGCACGCACGCACACACACACACACACACACACACACACACACACACACACACTGTGGTCAATTTCATGATGAGCTGTCACTGATCGATCTATATCTATCTCTATATATATATATATATATATATATATATATATTTAGACAGAGAGAGAGATCAAAGTGACAATTCATAATTAAAATTATGACCACAATTAACTGGCCTATTGATATTCTCCCCTTCCATTAACTCTG
>NW_015548204.1:194413-194716 GCF_001515605.1 Sinocyclocheilus anshuiensis | reverse complement strand
ATTTAAAAATGTAATTTATTCCTGTGATCAAAGCTGAATTTTCAGCATCATTACCCCATTCTTCAGTGTCACACGATCCTTCAGAAATCATTCTAATATACTGCTCAAGAAACATTTCTGATTATTATCAATAGTGAAAAGAGTTGTGATGCCGGATATTTTTGTGGAAACTGTCATATACTTTTTTTTCAGGATTCTTTGATGAAAGTTCAAAAGAATAACTGTCACTTTGTTCATTTTATTTTCATAATTTTATGACCACCACACACACACACACGCACGCACGCACGCACACACACACAC
>NW_015548204.1:193997-194169 GCF_001515605.1 Sinocyclocheilus anshuiensis | reverse complement strand
TAATCAAAAATTAAGTTTTGATATATTTACGGTAGGAAATTTACAAAATATCTTCATGGAACATAATCTTTACTTGATATCCTAATGATTTTTTTGGCATAAATGAAAAATCAATCATTTTGACCCATACAATGTATTTTTGGCTATTGCTACAAATATACCCCAGCGACTT
>NW_015548204.1:193526-193944 GCF_001515605.1 Sinocyclocheilus anshuiensis | reverse complement strand
ACAGGTTTGTTTTTATGGTTTATGGGGACTCTCCATAGGCGTAATGGTTTTTACACTGTACAAACCGTATTTTCTATTGCACCAACCCTACCCCTAAACCTACCCCTTAACAGGAAACTTTCTGCATTTTTAGATTTTCAAAAAAACTAATTCTGAATGATTTATAAGCCTTTTGAAATATGGGGACACTCAAAAGGTCCTCATATATCACCTTCTCGTTGTAATACCTATGTCATTATACAAATTTGTGTCCTCATAAATCACAAAAACGCCCGCCCACACGCACGCACGCACGCACACACACACACACACACACACACACACACACACACACACACTGTGGTCAATTTCATGATGAGCTGTCACTGATCGATCTATCTATCTATCTATCTATCTATCTACCTACCTACCTATCTGT
>NW_015548204.1:177507-193264 GCF_001515605.1 Sinocyclocheilus anshuiensis | reverse complement strand
TTTGACCCATACAATGTATTTTTGGCTATTGCTACAAATATACCCCAGCGACTTAAGACTGGTTTTGTGCTCCAGGGTCACATATGATTATTTTGAATGTGATTATTACTCAAATGCAAAAGCATCCATTGTTTTACAGTTACAAATTATAAAAAATGAAAGAAAACCTTTCAAATTCAGCTCACCATTTAGGAACAAAGAAAAGCCCATAAAGCTCAGTTGTGTTCTTTCAGCAGTCGTGTCTTTGTTGTGGGTATTTGGTTTTATCCTGATTTGTTTGGTCAGGGGATTTACTTTTATCCGGTGCTTTATACGTTTGTAAGCGCACCAGAAAACAAGGTTTTCTTTGTGTAAATATATGAGAGAATTTCCTCAGTAACTCAAGCACAGTGAGAGACTGCTGTTATTATAAGCTTAACCAAAGGAATGAGGGATTATGGGATATGGCAAGTGTGGTGTTATAATGGACATTAATCACATCTGAGGTGTCTTTGAAATACAAGACATGTTTAAGAGCAGACTGAATAATAAAAAAGACAAGATGAGATTAAAAGGAGGAAAACAAGATCAGACACACGGTGCATCTAAAATTGCATACTGTCTGAGCAGGTGCTACATTTGAATTCCAGCTTACTTGGTAACTGTTAAAAAAGTATGTTCTATATAGTATAGAATATGGGTAGTATGAATGAAATTCGGACGTACTACATCCGCCATGTTGTTACTGTCACCCGTGTGTCCATCGCATGCGCACTTCAAAATCTCACTGGGTCATCCGGGTACTTTTCGCCTACTGTTTTACGAATACTATGAATTCGGACAAACTACTCGCCTCACATACTGTTTTTTGCATACTACATAGTAGGGAAGTGTGCGATTTCAGACGCAGAATCTGTTTTTTTCCCCCCATGATGCCGAATATTGCACAAAATAAAACCCTTTGGTATAATACAAATTAGGTCTGTCAAGTGATTAAAATTTTATTGTAATTAATTACATGATGTGCCAATAAATTAATCTAATTAATCATAAATTAATTGCACGTCAATTTGGGCTGAGAAAGGACCCCCCCAAAAGATCATTTAAAATCATTATAGTATTAAATGAGAAAAGCCCTGAACAGACATTATACAAAAGTAGCTTTAGAAAGAAATATTTTGATCCAACATAGAATTTATTGAATATAAACGTTTAAGGCCACAGTAGGTGTGTCCCAATTCATGTACTTATGCACTATTCTATGCCATTTTGTAGTATAAATAGTGCAAGTAGTTCGTTCACACTAAAAATTCCAAAAAGAAAAAGTACACTTTAAATACCCGGATGATGCACTTAAATAACCGAAAAAATGAATTTTGGAATGTTGGACATGCACTCAACTGTCGCAGCTTTAATTACGTGGCGGAGGGGGAGGGGCTATCAGACTCCGATTATGAATGACAAAATAACTTTATATAATTCATACACTACATGGTTGAGTACATAGTGCATAAGTACATAAGTGCGTCATTTGGGGCGCAGCTACTGTCTCACAGAATCAATGACTCACTTGATTCGTTCAAAACCGTGATTCATTCATTACGAAACTGCTGTGTGTTGCTCGAAGATGCACAACGGTTTGGTTGTGGCTTTGTTTGGAACTATTTTCATGAGTGAAATTGATCAAAAACAGATAATATACTGACAATACTGTGTCTAAAATGTAACACAATAATAAATTCTTGTTTACTGAACCTGTATTTGCAATTGTGCACATATTCACGAAAAAAAGCTCTTGCTTGTGTGATATCGCTCAACTATAACATATGATATAAACCTAAAACAAAAACCCCATACAGGTTTTTTTTTATTTTTTTTTTTTACCTCATATCTTGAATTGTTAAGGACATAATAATAATAATAATCACACCAAATTAACACGTTAAATCAACAGCACTAATACAAATGCACTGACTTCACATCAGGATCCTGGTTACCCTGTCAGGGCGTATTTTGCGATATCGACCGGATGACTGTACGTTATGGCCTACTTACTATACATACTTTTTCAACGTCATTTGGGGGGGTTCAAAGCTTAATTAGGGGGTATGAAGGGTTTCTGAACAGTACTGGGTGTGCGAGTGCACTAGGACACATTGACACAGGATTATGGGAAGGCGTTGACAGCCCATGACCCTGCTGGAGGCAGGCCAGTAGCAGAGGAGCGTGTGATGGATAGAGTGTAAAAATGCAGGATTAATGAGGCTCTTTGAAGTGAAGAACGGGGAGGATCAGAGAAGTGGACCGTAGACCATTAACACAGACCTGAATCACTTCCTTATGCAGCAGGAAGAGATTCATCTTACATCACAACAGTGTCAACACGAATATAACTCTCATCAGTCACAATTCAAGTCAAAACATCAGATGATTACAGACATGAAATATCGCTGCCAAAAAAGTCCTTACCGAGGACTGAATCCTGGATTTTAGTGTCGGGGTCATCCATGTAGAGCAGCAGCTGCTGGAACAGGAACTCCAGGTGTGGGCGGCACGACTGAGTGTCATAGTTTTTCCCCAGAGATGACAACCACATGCTCAGAGACTTCAGCGCTTCGACACGGACGTCTTCACTGCTGTCGTCCACACGCTTCAACAGCTCTGAACACACACAGACACACTCATGAAAACATCTACAAGCTCACAGACACCGCTGAAACACAGACACTGAATTCTGAAAGTGTGCAATAACAACAATTATTATACACACACAGATATGCTTTATTTAACCAGGAATCTGGTATTCAATTCAATGCAAAATCAAAAATAAATAAATAAATAAAAACAAAATAAAATAAAATAAAACTGACTTTTTATAGGCTCTGTGCACTGTTGCATATTAATAAATGTCTGGATAATTTGTGCAAGAACCATAGATATGCTTTATTTAACCAGGATAGTCTTATAAAATCTGGTATCCATTTTTCAACAGAAAAAAATAAAATTAAATAAAAATTTTACTGACTTTTTAGGGGCTCTGTGCACTGTTGTATATTAAGAAATATGGATAAATTGTGACACATAGATATGCTGCTTTATTTAACAAGGGTAGTCGTATAACAATTTAAGAAGACTGAATAAAATAACAAATAAAAATAAAATAAAATAAAAAATTGTTATGGGCACTCCATACTATTGCATATAGTGAATGTCTTGAAAATTTGTGCAATGAGCAGTAACACATATTCATGTGATGTTACTGTGGAAAACAGTGACTATTTAACATTGTTAGATGCATTTCAGTCTACCATTTTAAATAACATATTTGAATGAGAAATAATGGTGTTATTTCCCCATTCACACAACTGAATAAAAATAGACCTCAGAGCAGATGCCCTGCTTAATTTGATACAACAAAAATACCACTGTGAGCAATAGAAGTACAATTCATTCAACATGTGACCTTTTGACATCTAATGTTCACAAACCATGTTTTTGTCTATCGGACTGTCCGATGAGGACTGAATGATCCACACTGCACTTCCATTATCCAAACCTCATTTTCATCTGTCACATTAAATATGCTGCTCTGAATCAGGTCTGTCTCTCGTCTTTCATAGTTTTACAGTATGTGTGATGAGTTGAGTCTACCTGGATAGATCTTGTTGAGTGAGTCAGCATTGAGCTGTTGTGTTGTGAGTTTCAGCAGTGAGTGAACAGATCTGCAGGCCAGAAGACGAGCCAGTTTAGAGTCTTCCTCCAGCGCAGAGATCAGCTGAGTACTGAGAGTCTCCTCCACCGACAGAACCTGAAACACATCAACATCACATATATACACTAAATTATGTTGGAAACCTTTTTAGTCAAATTACAGAACTTAAATGCAAAATGCTGTTTCTTGCAGTATGTTATGTGTGTATTATTACCCGCTCCTCTGGGAAAGCTGCCCCGCGCAGGACAGCTAAGTCATCTGTCACATTAAATATGCTGCTCTGAATCAGGTCTGTCTCTCGTCTTTCATAGTTTTACAGTATGTGTGATGAGTTGAGTCTACCTGGATAGATCTTGTTGAGTGAGTCAGCATTGAGCTGTTGTGTTGTGAGTTTCAGCAGTGAGTGAACAGATCTGCAGGCCAGAAGACGAGCCAGTTTAGAGTCTTCCTCCAGCGCAGAGATCAGCTGAGTACTGAGAGTCTCCTCCACCGACAGAACCTGAAAGACATCAACATCACATATATACACTAAATTATGTTGGAAACCTTTTTAGTAATATCACAGTCAAATTACAGAACTTAAATGCAAACTGCTGTTTCTTGCAGTATGTTATGTGTGTATTATTACCCGCTCCGCTGGGAAAGCTGCCCCGTGCAGGACAGCTAAGAGGCAGCTGAGAGCAGCGGTCCTGACAGCCGCGGCAGATCGACTCGAGCACCACAACAGATTAGGCAGCAACAAATCCTGTAAGACAATCTCCATGTATTCAGCAAACCTCCTACAGAGAGAAACGACACAGCAAATATGACGGACGAATGTCATGTGACCTGACCTGCTTTAAAATGACATTTTTTGCTTGAAGAAATTCCCTTTGGGGATTTCCAGTGATGTCTTTCATCGGTAAAAATGATTCCTAAATAAGGTAAATAATAATTATCTTTATTTATTTATAAACAATAGAAGTCTATGATATGCCTTGATTAAGATGGCTCGGTAAACCTTTGCATGTGTGTGGTGTCTTTCCTTTCACTCTCCTCTTATTTCACTTTGCAAATCAAACGTGACCCACATGAAACGGAGGAATTTGAGGTGAACAGTATCATACACCACATGAAAAGAGGGGATTTTGCTACATATCTGAACGGGACTATCCTGACATGTTACTATACTGGGATAATTATGAAGGTTTGTCTTGGAAATACAAAATATTTAGATCCATATCAGGCATCACAGATCATAAATCATTGCAATGCTGCATGTTTATCCATATATTTAAGCAGTGGCGGGATACTGTAAAATATCAAGTGTTCAAAAGCTCAGCTGTGTAGTAGTTAACCACTGCTGCTCTCTCTCAGGTATGACAGTATTTCATCAGGAGCATCAACATATTCTGGAATGATGCAAAGTGCACAATAACTACATTAAGTTGAGGATCTGTATTGGATGAACTGACCCCTGTGAGTCCAGCGTGTTGCTGGCGTCCAGCAGTAGTTTGGACAGCATGGTGAAGATGTGAAGTCTCATCTCAGGGTCTCGACTGGGTTCAAGGCAACTCTTCAACAGAGGCAAGAGGGCTGGAAGAAACTCTCCCACCACTGGACCTAAAGGAAAACATATGATCGGTGAAAAAAAAAAAAAACAGAGTGAGGATGTGGAGTAATTTAAAGTGATAAATTAAACTATTTTAAACAGATTAATTTGTTTACTCTGCACTACTATTTGTATTTTGCTATTTTATTTGTCAGTATTATTTTTAATATTGTTACTTTATATTTTGAGGAATATTTATTCCACTCATAGTATTTTTAATGTTTTTTTTAATTGATTTTATTTGCTTTACCATTCAAAAGCTTGGGTGAGAGTTTTTTTTTTTTTTTTTAAAGTTAATTTTTTCATTCAGCAAGCACATTAAACTGATCAAAAGTGACAATAAAGACATTTGTAATGTTACAGAAAATTTCTATTTGATAAAAATACTCAAATACTCAATAATTCATCAAAGAATCCCTATTAAAAAATGTATCAGTTTTCACAAAAATATTAAGCGGCACAACTGTTTTCAACACTGATAATAATCAGAAATGTTTCTCGAGCAGCAAATCATCATATTAGACTGATCTCTAAAGGATCATGTGACACTGAAGACTGGAGTAATGATGCTGAAAATTCAGCTTTGATCACAGAAACAAATTACATTTTAAAATAAATTCAAACAGAAAATTTAAATTGCAATAATATTTCACAATATTAGAAAATGCTCAAAATAAAATACCTTTCACATTGTATACAACTGTTGCAAACCTTTCAGCAGTGCAGCCAAGTGACTGCTGACTCTGAGGGAAGTTCTTGCACTTCTTAGATTGTGTGCATCTAAACAGAATGATGCTTCTCATTCCCGCCTGCGGATGAAGCACACACTCACCGGACTGCATGGCGATGATCTCCAGCTGTGTTTTCTGAATGGAGTAACTGGTCCAGGTGTGATGCGAGTCAGACAGCCACTGAAGCAGATCTGCCATGTGCTGCCGGTACAACTCACACACTCCACTGAGACCCTGCGCCTCACACAAACACCTCACTGACACCTCTGCCTGAGAGAGAGAGAGAGAGAGAGAGAGAGAGAGACAAAAATCTTCAGTTCATTGATGCATTTGAATGAAGTATATCATATTTTTTAAACTGACACCTCTGCCTGAGAGAGAGAGAGAGAGAGAGAGAGAGAGACAAAAATCTTCAGTTCATTGATGCATTTGAATTAAGTATATCATATTTTTTAAATGATTTCTAAGGGCAGGGAAAATAGGCTGAGCAGCTCCATTGGACATGCAATGAGATTTTGTACAACAAAAGGCAACTTTCTTGAGACCCTGCAGTGAGTTCAATAGAATTAATGTATCTAATGGTAATATCTAACGTGTATAGCAGAATCGGTGTATGGGAAAGCTTCATGTACACCATTCGTGTGTGTGTGTTTGACCTTGTTGCGTTGTTCCAGCTGTGAGGCGAGACTCTGAACTGACACCAGGACCTTCAGCAGCTGCAGACTGATGACAGCACAGTCCACCTGACACACACACAGCACAGCATCCACACACACCAACAACTGATCCAGATACAGCGCCTGAGAGACAAAGCAAAAGAAAGATTTAAAACATTTCACATCTGCACTTTTTATTACTTTCGTTTAATGTTAACTATGTAATTTATTCCTTTTTGCTTAATTTTCTGTTACATATTTTTTTTTACTCATTAAATTAAATTAAAATAAATTACATTTTCATTTGTACTAATGCTACTATATATGTCGTTTACTTTACAGGTTTTGTCATGCAAATAAAGAACACTAAAACACACATCTAAACTCTCAGACCTCATAAATCAGTCCAAAAGCCACAATGACATCTTTCTCTGTTGTAAAATTAAATGAAAAATAAAATAAAATAAAACAAAATAATGAGGCACAGGTTATGCACAGGTAATAGGGATGTAACGATTAACTCAACTCACGATTCGATTCACGCGCTGAACTTATGAACTTTAATATGCATTATACAGAGGCAAGATGAAAAGAAAAAATACCATCTAAACTTTTCTAAAGACAGTAAGTTCGTCTCAGACATGCATTCATATAAACTCCTACACCTAATTGAATCGCGATTTGTTTAGCATCTCAACCGATTTGAATCGTCACATATTTGAATCTATTTTCAACCGGCTTGCGGTTAATCGTTAGGTAATAATAATTTTTGATTTAAGTTTTATTTTAATTAAAAATCAATATAATCAGTATTAGGTACTGTTGATGATATGGTATTAGTTTTAAAATATATTTTAATTTGTACTAGTTCGATAAATGGACAGTTTTTGTCATGCCAATAAAGGACACTACAACACACTTCTAAGCTCTCTGACCTTGTAAAGCAGTCTAAAACTCACGAAAAGCTTTCTTTCCATCAGTCTCTGTTGTTTTCCTATCCCACTGTATTTTTACCCTCCCTTAAGACCTCTGTGTGTCTCTTTCCATGCAGTGATCACATGTCTAGACAAAGTGTCAGATTCACAGCAACAAGAGGATCATGACACTGTTTCCTCCACTCAGCGGTTCTGTCATTAACAGGGCCAGGATGATTAACCTGCAGGTGTTTTCACTGGCCTGCAGGAAGTGTGTGTGTGGGACACATTTACTACTAAATTTAGAAGGCACAACTGAAAAGCACTGCAAAGAATTATGACTTTCACTTTTTATTTATGTTCAGGATTAGAATATGATTTATGCATGTACTTAAAATAATATTGAATAAGTAAGATAAAACAAATTAAAATAAAATGAGGTAGACAGGGTTATGCACAGGTAAAAAAAATAATAAAACGAGATAGAGTTATGCACATATAAAAACAAAATAAAATATTATGAAGTAGACAGTGTTATGCACACGTAAAAAATAAAATAAAATAAAATACTTGGTTATGCAAAAGTAAAAAAAAAAGAAGAAAAGAAAAAAGAAAAGGAAAAGAAAAAGAAAATAAAGTAAAGTAAAATAAAATTAAATTAAATTAAATTAAAACATTATTAGGTACTGTTAGTTGACGTCATGGTCTTAGTTTTGAAATATATATAACCCATGATCATTATAATTAATGACTGAAGCTTTTTTTTCCATTAAACAATGGTAATAAAGGACTCATTTTAAAGATGTCACTTTATGAGCAGATTTCCAGATCTAACTAACACTCGTAAAACAGAAGCATGTTCTCCAGTTCATGCCTAGGGCTGTCAGAAGAGTGACTGACAGGTCTGACAACTGTTTTAAACTGATCGTCCTAAGCAGCACTCTCTGCCATTCACGTCCGTCTGGCTCTTCTAGGCCATAAATGTGCTCCTCTCTCCACAACGGCCCCTCAGCAGAAGCATGTCTCGTCCCACCCCGTCTCCAGCTCTTCCTTTTTCAGGAGAGAGGTGAGCAGGCCACAGCTGTCAGCTACCATATGTAAAATATATATGTTCGCAAACATAAGTTTGCCTTTCTTTAGACAGCTGAAATTTACATTCCTGCTTGCAGTCCCATAGCAACACCGAAAACAAAACACGGAGAGCTAGTGCTTCTGTTTTCCATGTCCTGAAGGCATCGCAAATCCAATTCATAACACATTACACAAACGCACACCTTGTGTTAAAGATCCACAACATCTAGCGAACCCTCAAAGGAGGACTGCAAGCATATTATTTCCTTGCCTTGTTCCTACATGATACTTTTTTTTCCCGAAAGTGTTCTGACAACATTGACATCAAAGAGCAGCCTGACATCAAAGCTGCAGAGTACAGGAAAGATCAGAGCATCTGCCTCTGTTCACTCAACACTGGCTTTCACTGCTATTCCACCGACTGACGCTCAAGTCAGGGAAAACACGATTCTTCTTGCTCTTTTGAAAAAAAAAAAAAAAGAGATAGATGCATTATTTATTGTGGACATACTCGAATATTCACTCAACACAAAATTCCCCAGTTCACCCAGACCATTTCCTGAAACCAAGAAGTGTTATTTTAGTAGAATTTTTGTAGTAACATTATTTTTATTAATAAATATTATTAAGTAATATTGTTAATAATTTTGTTTATATACATTACTGAACTTTAAGCTATAAATAATTATATATATATATATATATATATACACACACATTACATTTTTATTACTGTATTTTTGCAAACAGATTCACATTCTCTCTAATATTAATTCTCTCTCTCTCCATTTCATGTCAATTATTAGCTGCTTTGATATTAAAAACAGGATAATTTGCCATTTCCTTCCCTAAAACTGACAAAAACCACCTCCCACCTCCCAGTCAGAGGTCCTGCAACATCTGTGATGGACCGTGTCTTTATAGTGTGTCACCATCTCACACACAATGTTTTTGAAGACATGTTATTTAACGGAAAGAAGACTTTGTGAGAATCTGGCACGAAGTCCGAGATGAAACATGGACAGCTGGCCCAAAGTATGCAGGATTGTGGTGGACACGGGGGCAAAATTAGTCATTTTACTTTTAGTGCTTTTAATTACACTACAGAGGAAATTCCTGCAAAGCCCTCAGGGGTGGTGACTTGGCACCGGTGAGATAGCAAACTCAAAAAATAGAGTGTTATTTTTGATATCAAAGCAAGCCGAATGTGGGTTGAGAGGAAACCAGGGCCAGACTCATGGGTCTGGGTGGGATTTTTCCACTCGGTCTGACAGAGATGCGTCCTAACACATCTGCAATGTGGCCTGCAAATATGTAATAAAAGACATTCTTCAGGAAAATTAACTTAACTGGAAAATTAAGCTAGCCAATAAGCGTGCAAATAGTTATTTTTAACAGTGTGTAGCATATCTTTTTGTAAAATTGGGGCCACAATTTTCACTGGAGGTCACTAAGCGACTGTGCTGTTGATCATAGTGCTCATTAGTGGTCATGACATTAGCGTCCTAATGTTATTGGTTGTCTGCATAACTGCACCAAAAATGGGATGAATTCCCGTTAAAACAACCAAAATTGGCAAATCTGATTGAAAAATAAATGAATACTGGTCTTTGCCGTCACTGTGTGAACACTCTTTGGACACTGAGCACTCAAGAGCAGGTAGAAAGCAGAAAGGTCATTATCTCTCACCTGTTGGGACCCCTGACAGACTTCAGAGTGTGCAAGTGTGTCTCCAATTTTTATCAGGTGGGGTTGTAACGCCTCCCTTGAACTCCCTCTTAATATGGCCCCCAGAACGGTGAGAGGAGCCCAGGGAGAAGCAGACGAGCAGGAAGTGGAGTCTTCAACGTGAGGCAAGAGCAACTTGAGATAAACCTCTGCACTGACGAACGCTCCCAAGAGCTTTGCTGACTCCAAACACTGTCAAGAGAGAGAGAAGATCCATACATATCGCTTTAAAAATCAATGCAATCAAAGCTGATAGTAATGGTTGATGGCTGATGGCAATGATTTTTTGGCACTACATCCTACATTTTTATCTAGCTCCAGACATGCTTCTTTTAAGCTCTTTCTGCTCTATGCATGTTGCTTCTCTCGCCAGCTAAAGATGCAAAACACTGCAGTATTGATTAAAAAGCTTAGCTTGGTAACTTTGTTTTCTGCTCATGATGAGATTGCTTTGATTATTAGATGTTGTTGTGTGTTGTTAGTAAATACATATTAAAAAAAATATATATATATGTATGTATATTAGTGCTGTCAAACGATTAATCGCGATCCAAAATAAAAGTTTTTGTTTACATAATTTGTGTGTGTACTGTGTATATTTATTATGTATATATAAAGACACACACATACAGCATATATTTTGAGAATATTTACATGTATTTACATGTATATATTTATATTCATATAAATTATATCATATATAAATAAATAAATATTGAATATATAAACGTATGTAATATTTTTCTTAAATATATACATACATGTGTGTGTATTTATATATACTTAATAAATATACACAGTACACACACATATATTATGTAAACAAAAACTTTTATTTTGGATGCGATTAATCGTTTGACAGCACTAATGTATATATGCAGGAAAACTTCTTTCTTACCTATACATTTGTTCCTTTCCCCCACTTCCTTCCCTTCACTCAGCTCACTCAGAATGGTCATTGGCAAAATATAATGTTCTACATGAATACAAGTGATATTCACAGGTATGCATCCTTTACTCTTAGATTTAGATTATTAGATTTAATAAATAGTATACAAATTAAAAATACATAAATAAATAAAATAAATTATTTGTAGATAAAAGTGAAAATTATTACAGTTTAATTCTGCATTCTAAACATTCTAAAGAGAATGATTTTATTCTACTAATCATCAAGCCATAGGTTTATTTTTTTAAATGTATTATTATTTTTTTTATCAAGTTTATACATCTGAAGGTAACCTAATAGTGGGTAGAAAAGACTACAGTGCAATAGAACCTAAATGTTTTCCTAATAATATTTTACACTTTCATAATCATTTCATTGTTCATGCCTTTATTCATGAACATACACAGCTGCCTTTTATAATTAGGAAGGGGGTCCCTTCATCAAAAAAAGAGTCAAAAAATATGTTTTTGAAAAACATCAAAAAAGAGTTCAAACTCCTTGTCTACTCCATACTGCTTTGGTGAAATGCTAAGCAACCTCACTAAAACAATATTCTAAATGATGATCCTGATTGGCTGTGCGTTACCTGTGCTCTGACGTCAGTCTCGGGGTCTGCGCAGGTGTGATACAGCACTGTGAGCAGTGACTGCAGGTGTTGTGTACAGTGATCTTCAGCATGCAGCAGCAGAACCCGCAGCAGCTGGGCCGTCTTCACTCGCGTCTGTACTAACCAGTCTCCAATGTCCCGGCCCACAGCAGGAAGCAGCTTTGACAGATTCCTCACCACCAGCTCCCTGCAGCCCAGCCCGGGACGCTCTCCTGTACGAGAGAAAGAAGAAAGATTGGTTTTATTCCACTGTTGCCATGCACAGATGGTACTACTGCATTGTTTTAAACATACATGTACACTACCTAAATGTATGGCATATGTAAGTTTTTTTAATGTTTTGCAAAGTAGTCTTTTATGCTCACCAAGGCTGTGTTTATTTGATTAAAAAAATACAGTCATATTATGAGATTTTATTACAATATAAAATAACTGTTTTCCATTTGATTATATTTTAAAATGGAATTTATTTCTGTGATGCAAAGCTGAATTTTCAGCATCATTACTCCAGTCTTCAGTGTCACATGATCCTTCAGAAATCATCCTAATCCTAATCAATCCTAATAAGATAATTTGCTGCTCAGGAAACATGTCTTATTATTATCAATCAGTTATGCTGCTACAGCATATATTTTGTGAATGAATACTCCTTGATGAACAGAAAGATGAAATAGAAATATTTTGCAATGATGTGTTGGTTATTAAAAAACGCAAACATCTGGCTAACCATACTTTCACATCCAGGTTATCTGACTTTCTGCCCTCTCTCTACTTTCTTCTCAATAAAAGTGGAAAAAAAATTAAAAAGCTACCATCTGCCATCCCACAAGCTTCTTCCTAGTTTCACTTAGAGATTAAATAAACCTTAACTAGATCAGGCCTGTGGGGCTTTTATTCTAGAACAAGATAGTTGAGCAGGGGCTACGGTACCTCAAATGTTATTTGAGCGTTTCATCTAATGTTTCTAATATCATATAGAGAGATATCTAAGATATCTAATGTATATGTACAGTATTTAGAATCTATATCATGTATTTTTAGGAAAAAGAGTCATTCTGTTATTAGTTTGTCCTACCTCCAGATGTGAGGAGGGCAGGAGCAGGCAACCGAAAGTCCATCTTATTCTTCAGATCATCCTCATTTTCCTTCTCCCATTGAGATCCTACTTTTTTCCATAAGTCCTCAGCAAGACACCTGAATGAATTTATTTGGAATCACAAAATCATACATTTTGTATAAGAAATGGCTAAAGAGAAAAAGGAATTAAACAAGACAACAAATACACTTTTGGGTCAGTAAGATTCGTTTTTTTTTTCAAATAAATTAATTATTTTATTCAGCAAGCAGTAAATTGATCCAAAGTGACAGTGAAGGCATTTATAACGTTACAAAAAATTCATATTTTAAATAAACGCTGTTCTTTTGAACTTTCTATTCATCAAAGAATCCTGAAAAAAGTATATGACAGTTTCCACAAAAATATTAAGCAGCACAACTATTTTCAACATTGATAATAATCAGAAATGTTTCTTGAGCAGCATATTAGAATGATTTCTGAAGGATCGTGTGACACTGAAGACTGGAGTAATGATGCTGAACATTCAGCTTTGAATCACAGGAATAAATTACATTTTAAATATACATTTAAATAGAAAACAGATATTTTAAATTGTAATAATATTTCACAATATGACTGTTTTTACTGTATTTTTAATCTAGTCAATGCAGCCAAACCCAAACTTATGAAAGACAGTCTATATACATTTACATGAATTTGACTAGTTTTCATGACTTTAAAAGGCCTGGAAAACAATGTTATTTCCATGTCTGTGCATTTGTTTTCACCTGATTTCAGGGATCTCATCGCTGAGGCTGCTCAGAAGCAGCGGGATGAGCTTGTGGAAGTAGGAATATCTGTCCGGCAGGCGGAGAAGCCAATCACCCACGACTACAGTAACAGCCTTCCTCACCTGAACATATTAGCACAACAATACAGCCTTCCCATGTGGGAAAAACAACACCAATGTGCTTTGTAAAACAGGAAGCATTTCATATTTAGCTGAATAATTTCTTGGTAAGATACCAAAGAAGACAAGCCATTTATTAAAGAATGCATCAATCAAGACCTTTCTTTACTTTTATTTATTTGTTATTTATTGATTTTTCAGCTAAGCGGCTGCCAGCTTACCCGTGGAGAGTTGTCAAACAATCTCTGTGCCAACTGGGACAAAACGTCATCTACGCTCTTGCCTGCGCTGTGCTGAATGACTGCGCCAATGGCCTGTGTGACAGAAACTCTCACTTGGGAATGCTGGTGAGAAATAGTCTGCAGCAGGGGCTTCAGAAGACTCTCAGCCTGCAGGTGGAAATGATCTGGGAAAAGATAGATAGATAGTTGAGATGCAGTTTATATGCATATGGATCATAAAGTATAAGTAATGTATCTGTTTGAATTCATTATACAGGACTTATGTGGCAAACTGGACTTAGATGGGTTATTGGTTGCCCCTGACAAAAATGAACGCTCAGCCAAACCTCTCTTTTAAAATGCTTTTATTTTGTTGAAAACAGATTTCTAAACTTGGGAAGTTGTTCGGCACATGTTGCACAAACCATAACACAATCTCAGGCATTATTAGAATGAATATACTCGCCAATACTCTCATTTGTGCAAATGTTAATTTAAGCCCTGGTCAGGGGCATCAGTCTGGCCATGTTACCATGACAACCAACAACCCATCTAAGCCAAAGTCTTTGCCTAAGCTGAATTTGACACTTAACTCCTGTATAATGAATACAAACTGACCAATTACTCGACCTTTATGATATTTTTTTGTATACATACTGTATCTCAACTGTCTTTTGAAGCACATCAACAGCTTGAGGGCCCCACTTACCAGGAATACTCTGTGCAACACTGATGACACATTTACAGCTCTCTTTTTTGACTTCAGGAAAGGGATCTGTGATGGTTCTCTGCAGGATCTTTATCATGTCTTCCAGGTAGGGGGCCAGTTGCCTGCCGCACACCTCCACCACCAGAGACAGCATCTCCATCAGGGCCAGCCTGAGCTCCTCCGCCGGCTCCAGGATCTCCTTCCCCCCGAGCCTCTGCGCCAGGGCGGGCATGAGGTAGGGCAGAGAGTCTTCTAGTTTGGGGACAACTCTGATAAAGCCCGTGATGATCTGAATAGCCGTGTCCCTGCATGTCTCCGCAGGATCCGACAGACATTTCAGCAGCGCCTTTAGCAAACCGCCGAAAAGCTCTTGCAGCGCGCCGCCGGACAAGCGCTGCTCGACGGTTTCTCTCTTCACCGCTTCTAGAGCTCGTCTTCTGGCGCTTTTGTTGTCCTCGTTTAAACAGTTCAAATGGCGAGCCAGAGATTTTAAAACATCCGCTGCTGCTCGCTCTTCTCTGGCGGTCGCCATTGCTGCTTCACGTGTGCTGTTGTTGTTGCTGGTTGTCATGGCGATTGTTGCCACTACGACTGTAGATTGCGACAGCTCCGATTGCTTTACGGTCGATGTTCATTCAAAACAGTTCAACTTTATTTTACTTCGAGTCCATGGTCAGAACAAGATTTTTTTTCCACAAAGAAAAAGTAACGAGTACGTTCAATACTATTAAATACAGAATAAACATTCAGAAATCATACAACCTTTTTCAAAAGGAACTATAATATACAAATGTGTGTGCGCACATTCTTATCATGCAATGTACACACACACACACACACACACACACACACACAGATTATATATATATATATATATATATATATATACACACACACACACACACACAATATATATATCGCG
>NW_015548204.1:176927-177142 GCF_001515605.1 Sinocyclocheilus anshuiensis | reverse complement strand
TATTTCTATTATTTATTATGTTTATTTATTATTATTTTTATTACTTAATTTTTTGTATTGTTATGTACTTTTATATAACTTAATAAACGTGTGTGTGTGTGTGTATTTCAAAACCATTATTATTTCAAATAAATAAATGGATAGAGATAGATAGATAGATAGATAGATAGATAGATAGATAGATAGATGGATAGATAGATAGATAGATAGATAGA
>NW_015548204.1:166118-176850 GCF_001515605.1 Sinocyclocheilus anshuiensis | reverse complement strand
ACTGAAGATAGATAGATAGATAGATAGATAGATAGATAGATAGATAGATAGATAGATAGATAAATAGATAGATAAAAAAATAAATAGTATACTGACAAAGCCATAAAAGATGAAGCACATTAGAATGATTTCTAATGAGATGGTGGGTGTCACATATAGGGATTAAAAAAAAAAAAAAAAAGTATTCATTAGATTTAATCAAGATTTTGTATTTAACAAACCACGACACTAATTTTTGCCTCCATGCAGTTTGAATAATCACATGAATAATGTAAGAAAAATCTGCTTATTATTTCCTAATCATGCATTTTTTATGTTCCATAGCTGCTCATTGGAAGATTTTCTTGGAAGAAGAAGAAAAAAATTGACCCAAGCACAGACATCTCTGCATATAAATGTGTTCAGTCACCAAGCATCAGTGTTTGCAGAGGTCAGGCCTGCGTTCAGCCCCAACAAAAACGGTGCAAAACGTGTTTTAAACAGAAGAGAAAACGCATCTCAAACCCCGTTGCACACCGTTTCCAGGAAACATGTCGTTCAAACCGGAAACCGTAGCAAAACGGTGCACACCAGTTTGAGCTTGAACTTGCCCCAGGTCTGTGATATCCAGCGCGTGACGCACAGACCCGCAATGACGCGGATTAGCTGCAGCAGCGTGTCATGGAAAATAAATAAATGATTCTAAAATAAAACATATCAGTCTCAATCCATCAACATCGTACGTATCAGTTATATGACTTTTTTGATCTTTTAAATTACGTACTTTATTGAAGAGTAGCCTACTAATGTCAGCGTCCAATCGGGAGGCGGATTGACGTCATACAGCAGGACCAAACAAGCAGCATCCGGAGCGTGAGCCTTGCATCTCCGCCTCATAACGGTAAGACAAATTAACACCAAACACTGTGACACACACCATGGGTTTTAGCTGGATATACCCACAGATGCGGGTTTCAAGATAATAAATGTCTAAAACCAATTATTCACCGCATAGGTTTGTGTTTAGAAGCGAATAAGCTGCGATAAAAGCGTAAACAGGTGATCACGGAGGGATGCTCCAGCGCTCCGCCGCTTCGTTTTTAACGCACGACTGAATACGCTATCGGTTTCGTGAACGCATAGGTCGAAATTGCAGATTAAAGCTTCTGTTGCCGGTGGTTTTTCTCCAGCGCTCCGCCGCTTCGTTTTTAACGCACGACTGAATACGCTATCGGTTTCGTGAGCGCATAGGATAATTGCAGATTAAAGCTTCTGTTGCCGGTGGTTTTGGGATGGTTGATGTGAATCAATGGCGGAAGTGAAATGTAAATGTGTAACAGAGAAGAATGGCCTGTGATTTAGTCATAATGTCAATGTTTATCTATCTAGGCACTGTGTTTGTGTATTTGTATTGACAGTGCATAGATGCATATTGTGGATTTCATTAGTCAGTCAGCAGGCAAGCTTATTATTTAAGACACACAGACTTAAAGAAAGAATATCTCTCCTCATCCCCCCTCCTTTGCTCTTTTCTCCTGCAGCAGTGATAGAAGATAAGATGGCCACCTCCTCCTCCTCCAATCTGGAAGAAGATGAAAGTCTGAAAGGCTGCGAGGTGTTCGTGCAGAAACACAACATACAGCAGATCCTCAAAGAGTGCATCGTCAACCTGTGCATTGCCAAGCCCGAGCGGCCTATGAAGTTCCTGCGGGAACACTTTGAGAAGCTGGAGAAGGTGCGTTACTCTTACTGTATTTGCTCTGCTGGTGGTTGTGTTTGTAGAAGTTGTGCATTTGCATCGGAAAGGGTGATGGTTAGGGATCTGGGATGTCGCTTCATTTCCATGGAGCTGGAGAAGCCGGAGCTGGAGAGTTATTGAGATCATTGCTGTCCCATTTGGCCTGGCACTTAACCTCAGGATGCTCCGGGGGGATTGTTCCTGTAATTAATGTACCGTACGTTGCTTTGGAAAAAAAGTCTGGCTGAATGCACTGTGATACAGTGTTAATGAATGTCTTCTCCTTCTTTCAAACATCCACGATCATTAACTGTCATTGTGCTAGTGCTCACAGTGAGGTTGATGTTCTTTTTGTGTCTTAATTATTGACAAGTGCGGCACAATAGATAGATAGAACTAATTGCAGGTTTTGGAACGAGAAATCATTGGTTTCCATAGTGCTCCTTTGATCGGTTTCTTGTGCAGATGCAGAGCGTGTGAAATGAGTAGACGGTACACTTATGTACTATATCAGGATCTGTGAAAAATCTATAAAGTTCGTTTGCAAGTTTTAAAATGGATTTAGTAGGGCTTTCATAGGTTTACAGCAACCAAGCATGCAACTCATTATATTCATGTAGAATCTACAGTGATTCTCAACCTTTTTGACTCCGAGGCCCCACACTGTCCATAACAATATTCAAAGGTTTAAGGATAAGGAGTTTTAAAAATGGTTTACTCACCATTTCTACCTGATTCAATACTTTAGAGCTTATCATAAATACAAAAATGTATACTCTTTACATGGCATTTTAAGGATTTAAAAAAATATATTTTCACGACTTTTCCAGGTCTAGAAATTACACTTTTAAAATGAATTAAAATTCAAATCAATTTAAGTCTTCTTGAGGCCCCCTGGTTGAGAAACACTAATGTAGAATAAATGACTTTTTGCTGTATTCTCCCTGTTTTTAATATAGTTGGTTAAATGCAATTTTAAGAAGTACTTAGTACACCATTGTCCTGTTTCATTATGTTTTGATTATTTATTAAGACAATATCTGTTCAAATCTTGGCTAATTAGTAGTGTGAGCTAAGGCAAGTATTACTGTTAGGATATTATTTATCTACATATATAAACAATCATATAAATCAAAAATAAAATGTTGCACAGATGTAGAATATGAATAATAGAATAATAGCCCAAACATGCACTACTGTTCAAGAAGTATTTAGAACATCTTTGTCCTATTTCACTGATTATGTATTAACACAATATCTGTTGAAATCTTAATTAGTAGTGTTAGCTAAGGCAAGTATTACTGTTATGATACCTCAAATCATGTTTAGTTTTTTTTTTAGGAGAGGTGTGCTGTTACTTTTATAATTAATCAGACTAACAATTTTCGCCTGGAGGACAACAAAACAGAATATCGTACTTATGACTCTTCCGACTTGAGTCAGAAAGTATTCAACTAAACAAAACACCCAGAACACAATAGCAACCACCCAGCAACCAACTTAAAACCAGTTACCCCATAGCAATGCCCTGGCAACCACCCTCAACAGTTTAGCAACAAAAATTTTTCATTTACTCTAGGGCTGCACGATTATGACAAAAATCATAATTGTCGATTATTCCCTTGAAATTGTAATTGCGATTATTAATTACGATTATCACAATTTACATTGAATGATGTTTATACCATTGTTTGATGCAACTGCATGTAGAAAGAAAAAAAACATATCTTAAGCGTGCAGAATAACATAAGTGGACTTTGAACGATTAATTAGCCACTTTGAACGATTACGTAATTGTGGCATCCATAATTGTAATTGTGATTAGAAATTCGATTAACTGTGCAGCCCTAATTTACACTCACATTTGCTTCAGGACGTGTAAAAATGTTTGTTTATGCTTTAAGTCTTTGTTTTGTTTTTGTCTTTTTGTTAAGTCTTTTACAGTAATATTTTGAGATATTATTACAATTTAAAATAACTGTTTTGCATTTGAATATATTTTAACATGTAATGTATCCCTGGGATTGTCAAGCTGAATTTTCAGCAGCCATTACTCTCAGAAATCCTTCTGTGTTGAATATCAATGTTGAAAACCTTTGTGCTGCATAATATGTTTTGCAGAAACTGTGAAAGTTTCTACAAAAGTTTCTCTAGAAAGTTCAAAAGAACAGCATTCTTCTTTAAATCGAAAACATTATATTTTGTAACATCTTTATCACCACTTTTAGTAAATTTTTTGCATCCTTACTGAATAAAAGTATTAATTTCTTTAAAAAAAACAAACAAAAAAAACACTGACCCCAGATGGTAGTGTGCTTTATGTAAGAGGAACTTTAATGAGCTGCAGTTGTTCAGTACTATAATCAGCATTCCCGTTCCCCCTCAGCAAACAATTAGGAGGCATGCTGGTGTTTTTTGATGTTGTTGCCCAATCTCAGACTCTGTGTACCGACCGTATGAAAGTCACAGCAGTCATTCGTTTAGCTGGAGGTGCCAGTATTTGCATCCACACTCAGCAGCAACTAAACATCTTCTTTGATCATGTGCTCCAGGAACAACAGGCTTTTTCAAACTGGCAGATGCTTTGGGCTCGAGTTTTTGTTAGGAATGCGTTTCTGCTGAGCTACTGTTGGTTTAGGTAGAGCATCAAACAGCCGAAGGGATTGTGTATTCATAAGATGCGATCAGATGGGCTGATACTGAATGCAGCACAAGACATCTGCAAGAAGGGAGCGACTGTCCTTGTCTTCTCCTCATGATGATAGCTTGTGTTTTTGGGGTTATT
Source organism: Sinocyclocheilus anshuiensis (assembly GCF_001515605.1). Taxonomy (NCBI): domain Eukaryota; kingdom Metazoa; phylum Chordata; class Actinopteri; order Cypriniformes; family Cyprinidae; genus Sinocyclocheilus; species Sinocyclocheilus anshuiensis. Next base: position 172,348 of record NW_015548204.1, on the reverse strand, counting down.
TAGTGTCATTGAGCTGCTGGGTGAATGATGTTTACTGACCCACTTGTGTTTTAGTCATAGATGGGGTTTAATTGCTCACACATTCTCTCTGTCTGGCACCTTCTGTTCATTTAGAAAGATGAAAATCCGTGGGCTGATGAAGGATATACTACACCCTTAACACTGTGGTTGTCCTCTTTTCTGAATGTTGTGTCTATAAAAACTGTGCCGGATTAAAATCTTTGTAAAACCTAAAACGTTGCTACCGTATTTTTTACGGTAAAATTCCGGCAACCACAGCTGTAAATTTTACGGAATTTTTTTTACAGTGTAGGGCACAAGGCAACACGAGGAGAAATTTTTAAGGAGAAATAGAAATTTACCGATGTTACTAAGGGATGCAAGATTCTTAGTGAAAGATCTTCATGTCAGCTAGGCCAATATTTGACCTATTTGAGATTAGCATCAGCTAATAACGTGTCCTCTTGCTCATGTACCAGTTGCATACTAATGCCAGTATATGGAGGTTAGCCATAAATATGGCCCCTTTTAGCCCAAAGATACACTACCATTCAAAAGTTTGGGTCTTTTTACTTTTGATTTTAATTATTTAAGTTTTTTTTTTTTTTTAGTAGATGAATACTTTGATTTAGCAAGGGCACATTAAATTGATCAAATGCGACTGAGACATTTCTAATTTTACAAAAGATTTGTATTTCAAATAAATGCTTTTGAACTTTCTATTCATCAATGAATCCTGGAAAAAATTTATTATGGTTTCCACACAAAAAAAAAAAAAAAAAGAAGCATCACAACTGTTTTCAACATTAATAATAAATAATACAATTTCTGAAGGATCATGTGACACTGAAGACTGGAGCAATGATGCTGAAAATTCAGCTTTGATCACAGAAATAAATTACATTTGACAATATATTTAAATAGAAAACAGGTATTTTGATTTTTGTAAAAAATATTTCACAATTTTACTGTTTTATTGTATTTTTAATCAAATAAATACAGCCTTGGGGAGCATAAAAAATTAAAACATTTAAAAACATTATACATTAAAAAAAATCTTATTGACCCGAACAGATTACATATGTAGACTTAAGCATATTGCTTTTGTAAGAAATCCATATGTTGATTAAGTTCTTTTGTGCAGGGAGGTCAAATTTAGAAATTATTCTTTCATTAGAACTGATTCTTTGTAATGATTCAGTCAAACTGATTCACAAAGCATTTGTTGATGACTTTGTTTAGTTTAGACGTTTTTAATATTGGGGGCATTATTGTTGATGAATAAATAAATATCTTAATAAAGAACTGTAAACAACAGCAGAACAGGTGACAACAGCAATTGTACTGCAATAATGGAACAAAAAAAAAGATTTTTTAAAAACTGGTTCAATGAAATAAATAATCCAAATGGTCCAGTTTACAGTTTTTGTGGCCTCCAATCCAAAATTGTCATTCAGATTTGATGATAAATCAGTATCTTTTGCAAATACTTGTGACAACAACATTTTTGGTTGTGTGTCATTAAAGTTCAAACCTAATTTGATAAAAGTGTGTATGATTACAGCCTCATATTTGAATTGTTTGTATAGACACTAGTCTAATTTTTTGTGTGTTTGTGGTGGGTTTGCTCTCATATTATGTTTGAGTATGTGCATCAATGCATTGGTGAGCGAAATGATCTCAATGGGCATATCGTCTTATATGTTTTCTGATTTCACAGATTTCAGAGTACATTTGGACTCTTTCTGTGTTATTTCATGGACAGGCCTGTTGATGGCTGTCTAAAGCTTTGGAGAGCGAGCATGTGTGTGTGTTGTGTGCATTTGTGTGTGTGTGTGGCATGTGCCCAGCTGTTCCTTTGCATCTGACTGCCTTCACTTTGGTATTTGTGCCTTGGGATGTTTTAGAGGGAGACCATTTTACAAACACTTTATCTTTTAAATGCTGTAAAATTTTTAATTGTGGAATTAACAGACTGATATCAGATTTATAGGGGCCAGAATACTATAGAGCAGAGGTGGCCAAAATTTTTGCCATGAAGGACCACAAATCAAACTAGAATGAGAACTGTGGGTTGAAAATAAATGTTGCATAATATCCAAATATATTATATGTGAAATGTAAATAAAAAATAATAATAAATAAATAAATAAATAAATAAAATTCATTTATATTCTCTACATTTGGAAAAATAAAACAAACAAAAAAAAGTTTAAACAAAAAGGATAAATTGGAAATGAAGATACGCTTCAGTGGCATGTTTTTTTTTTCATCCTATTTTTCCCTCAGACTCTTGTGATATAGCATGGTGCATAACTTTAATATATGTAGGATAGAAAAGGTTTGACACTCAAAAATGTCACTTTATCCTTTTCTGCAGATAAAATGAGTAAATATAGCCATTCAGCTTTACAGTAAAATTTTGCCTAAATTTGCCTAAACTATTACAGAACATTAAAAATATTATAACAGTCTTCACATTAACCCACTATAATGAATGTCACATTTAGCTGTGACTTTAATATTGCATATAGTATAGTAATATAGTGATATTTCTGTCAATATCAGCTCTCTCTGTTTGCCCCCCCCCCCCATAAGGTTATTTTTCACATTCATTTTCACAATAAATGACTAAAACATTTGGTTGTTCTATATATACAGTACACACTGTATGTGTCATATGTAATGAATATGATTAGGGGTCAGTGTTTTTCTGTCCACCCCATATGACTAGTACACATCTTGTTGTGTCACACACACACACACACAAAAACACACACACACACACACACACACACACTGTCTCTCTTTCGCTCTGCCAGTGAAATCTCAGTGCTGTTGTGTCTGCTTTCTGTGCTCACAGTAGGTTTCAGTCTTTTAGATTTTATGATCTGTAATCGTGATTTGTAATGGGAGCTTCACCCTCTTAGTGTCCACTGTTTTCACACTGCACAGATTTTTGGGTGTCCTGTGCGATGGGAAGGAAAATCCAGATGGTCACGACCCTCTCGATGTTTTCAAACGGATGTTTAATCATACGTGTCATTCACTTCCTCTCTCCACAGGAAGAATGCAAGCAGATCATGGCCCGTCAGAAGTCCAACTCTCAGTCCGACTCTCACGATGATGAAGTGTCTCCTCCTCCTCCAAACCCGGTGGTGAAGGCCCGGCGCCGGAGAGGTGGGGTCAGCGCTGAGGTCTACACAGAGGAGGATGCCGTCAGCTACGTCAGAAAGGTTAGTTTGGATTATATAGCCAGTGTAGTTCTGAATAAAACTGCAGTTAAATTTGCATTATTTTCCAAGTACGCTATTTAGGATGTTTTGGATTTGTCTCCGTCGCCCCATCAGTAATAGGCCAGATTCACTGCTCTGATGTCACATAGTTTTTTTCAGTATAGACAATCACATCACATTTGACTTCCATAATATGGTTTTTCTGAGTGAAACAGAATACTGAGCAGGAAGTAACGCAGGACTGGATTTTATTCAGTGTGATTTGATTGGATGATTAGGTTGTTTTATTATTGTTTATTATTGTTTTCCTTTTCTGCACCTCTAGCAGAAAAGAAAAGTCAGAAAATTCTATGAATATATTTTTCTTTAGAATAACATGCACTGATGAATTGTGCACAATAATAGGAACAATAAATAAGTATGTAAATAAGGTTGAATGTTATTTTAGTATTATTTACATACAATTACAATAGTTATTAATATTTTTAATTAGCATTTAGTTATATTTATTATACTATTTTATATTTTCAGTTTTCATAAAAAAAAATGTTTAACTTATTTTAACTTTAGTAATTTTTATGTGCTTTTGTAATTTTTTATATTTTTATTTAGTGTGATTCAGATCACATGAACAACTGGCTAGCAACATCCACAACACTCTAGGATCATCATGGCAGCACATTTTTCACAACACGACGCTCACAATTAATCGAGGAAATATGCAGAAATTTCAAAATGTTAGGAAAACCTTATAATTTGTTTGTTTTATGAGTGATCATCTACATATTGTTTTCTTTGGTTATAGGTCATTCCAAAGGACTACAAGACAATGACCGCCCTGGCCAAAGCCATCTCTAAGAACGTGCTGTTTGCCCACCTGGATGACAATGAGAGAAGGTAAATGCACGTCATCTGAGGTGGTTTGTTGTCAGGTATTATAAGTATATAAGGTTATGTTCACATGGTCAGTGTTTGGGTTTCCTGTAAATAACTAAGATGTACGTAAACGCAACCATATTAATGGCTCAAAAACAAGACTGACAGCTGTATTCTGCTGCTGTGTGAACAGGGCCTCAGCCACACTATATTTCTCATTGGCCTTGTACACACTGTAAAGATTCAGGGTTGACAACCACATTTAAATATGGGAGTGAATCCTCTAAATGATTGTTTTGTGTGTGTACAGAAGAGAACTCACTCTCGAAATTGTGATGACTATGTGATGCTATGGTAACAACTGACACTGTTGTTACCATAGCAAATTTTGGGCATCTCGTAAGGTTAGTATCTGCTATTTTTAACTGAAGTATTATTACAGTTAACAAAGACTCATTACATTTGGAGATTTTAACCAAATCACTGTCGACAGAGCCGTCGTGTTTTCTTTATGTTTGGAAGGCTATTTCACTGAGCACGCTCTTGAAGGGTTGCCATGTCCACTTATTATAAGTGACACTTATTAAGTGTCTTTGGGCTTGTGGTTTGGACTTGGCCCATAAAGCAATCCAGTTTATGGAGTTAATAAAGTAGGCAGGTGCAGGTCTCAATTTTTTGGTATGTGGCTTATTTCCAGGATAACGCGTTTAGATTTGAGTTTATTATGGGCGTGTTTTTTTTCTTGCAAGATCTGGCAACACTAATGTGTCAAAACGTACCCTGTGATTTCTTGCACCGCACATACAGAAGAGAGAGACAACTCTTAATACATATTTAAATACGTCATTAACATTTAGTTTTTCAGCTCAGTTCCGTACACACTGCGTAGAATTTCTGTAAATGCGGTTGTCAATACCTGAATTTTTGTGAGTCAGTTCAGTTGCACAATGCGGCTGTCACTCCCGTGTATTACTGAACTGTGTGTACAGAACAAGATTAAGCACTATAAGGAAAATTGACCACTGTTTTGTGGCCATTGTGAAGTCTTTATTATGAATCGGGTTATGCTGTTACCAGCTTGTTTCTTGTTGTCAGCGCTGGTCTTGTGAGTGTTTGGCGGGGTGAGGGTATGAGTCGTGTCAAGAGGGGCTTGTGAGTAGCCACTGTATTTGCTCTGTTGCTCTCGTCACCATGGCAACCCACGTCGAAATAAAACATGTATTGTGTCTGACCATAGTGGAAAGTGTGTTTTAATGTGGGTGTGGGGAAATAGCGTTGCTCGGATTGTTTCATTTTGGCTTTCAAGTCCGGGAGATGCCACAAACCCTAAACAACAACGAGGAGAGAAAAGCCTCTCCCAGTCCACCAGGAATTTCACTCAGGTTGTGTACGGAATACGGTTTCACTGCTGAGGAGAATCCATTATCCATACAGATCCACCATGAAGGGAACAAACTCTCAGCTTTCTGCTTTTAAAGTCTCTGTGAGAACACGCGAAACGGCCCAAATGCTCAAACTCCCCAAAACATCCCGTCTGCACTCAGCTGGAAATTCACCACACTTATTATCAGGCCTTCTTGCCAGGGACTGCAGATGCACGTTATCAGGTTTTAAGATTGATTTCATATTTTTGGCTGTTGTGAATATATCACAGTCACCATTTATCAGGCATGGAATTACAGGCAAATTTAGTTGGAAAAGACTGATTTTGTGCAGTGCATCATCTTAAGGCAAGGCTTACCTTGTCATTTCTCTTCTGAAAGCTCCAGAACACTCTTCAAATTTCTGATTCAGATTTGTGGAGAACATTAATGTTGTTTCCATGGTTACGGAGTCTTCGCTCCTGGCGACGGCCCCGCACAATGTCCAATTATCTGCATGTGTGTCTGCGATACTGTCAAAGCAACAGGCCTGATGTGGTCATACCGAACATGACTCTGCAGTATCTGGGAAATGACAGGATAATGACATTATGTTAGGATCTTTTAATTGTTTTATAGAGTTATGTTAGTGTGAGATGTTGCAGATTCTCTAAGAGCAGTCTGGATTTCTCTAAGCATGCCGTGAACACTTTAATATTTTTATTAACAACTTATTAATACCTGCTGTATATATATA
>NW_015548204.1:142531-161079 GCF_001515605.1 Sinocyclocheilus anshuiensis | reverse complement strand
AGATAGCTAGATAGATAGATAGATAGATAGATAGATAGATAGATAGATAGATAGATAGATAGATAGAATAACAGACAGACAGACAAATAGATAGCTAGATAGATAGCTAGATAGATAGATAGATAGACAGATAGATAGCTAGATAGATAGATAGATAGATAGATAATATTTTTATTCTATATACATTACTGTTAAAGTTTGGGGTCAGTAAGATTTTTTCTTAGAAAGAAAGAAAGAAAGAAAGTTTATTCAGCAGGTATGCATTAAATTTTATCATAAAAAGTTTTGTACTTTCTATTCATTAAAGAATCCTAAAAAATATATATCAAAAAACACAAAGAAAGAAACCAAATCAGATTATGTGAAGAAATCAGATCAATGTACACTACTTCTCAGAAGACTTTTTTGTGAACGGAATTCATTCTGTTATTCAGCAAGGATGCATTAAACTGATCAAAAGTGACAGTAAAACCATTTATAATGTTACAAAAGATTTCTAAAAATGACTAATTTATAAAATTTCTATAAAATAAATTTGTATCACAGTTTTCCACAAAGATATGAATCAGCGCAGCTGTTTCCAACATTGATAATCAGAAATGTTTCTTGAGCAAATCAGCATATTAGACTGATTTCTGAAGGATCATGTGACACTGAAGACTGGAGTAATGATGCTGGAAATTCAGCTTTGCCATCACTCAAATAAATAATTAATTAATAAATGATTTTTAATAATATTTTTTTTAAAGTATATATAAAAAATATATATTCAATACTCAATTAAAATTCAATATATTAAATATTCAATTAAAAATATATTCAAATCACATAAAACTAAAATTAAAATGAAAACCATAAAACATTTGAACTGGAATGAAATAAAAATTTTATTTCAACTATTGACAAGGCAACATTTCTTATTTGAATTTACATAGAATTTTTTTTTAAATATACCTTGATGTACTAAAATAACTAAAACTAAAACTGAAATAAAAATTGAAAATTAAAAATTGAAAAATAAAAAGTATACGGACATATATATAAAAAAAAATTACTAAAATCCACAATAACTCACAATAAAATTACTGACATTTTAATTCAAACTAAAATGAAAATGGAAAGAGTATTTCAAAATAATAATAACAACTGTAATAGTATCTCATTGATACACTACAATAACACTGATTCAAACTGAAAACATTTCATTTAAGTTATAATAAAATTTAACAGTATTATTGCTTTTTTTTAACAGTATTTTTGCCTGGGTGAACTTAAAGAATACTTAAAGAAGGGTGGACTTAAAAAAACTTCTTTCAAAAACATGAAAAATCTTACTGACACCAACCATTTGAATGGTAGTGAATTTAATTATTTTATTCGATTTACCTATCTTGATCTGTAGACACTAGTCTACTACACCCCAGATGTGCGCACAGTGCAGTAAACTCAAAAAGCAGCAGCATACACCAGCTAACATGGTGAGCGAGAGTCATATGCTTTACAAATGTAATCACCATTGGCACAGATTTGGCTGTTCGCTCTTGCAGGCGTTCACACATATGGCCATATATAGTAGAACATGCCGTACACTGTTTGCTTTATTATGCTGCAGTCAGTAAGAGCTTCTTGTTAAGATCACTGGAGACACACGGGCTGCTGGAGCTAAACATTACAGCTAGATGGCAGATACTGTAAGGGAGTATTTGGCATGTGGTATAGCCCACCCTAGGGTCCACCCTACAGGTTATTTTTTGTCTAGTGGGGTTTTGTTGCCATGGCAAATAAAAACAATTACCTCACGGTGGTATGGGAATAGCTCATTGGCAAATTTAATGCACAATCTAATGTTGAACTTGACCTTGGGAGTTAGGTCAGCATGAAAGAAATGTAAGTCATCAATAGAAGCTGGGTTTGTAAGCTGAATAACAATATTCTTGCACAAAAAAGAATCTTTTTATTTTGTTTATCATCTATTTTATGATGTTCTTTAAGGAAAGAGAATGATTTCTTGCCGCAAGCCCACCGGCCGCTCCTTCGTCGAATCCGCCGGCCGGTTTTTGTCTCGTTGCTCCAGCCGGACAGGGCATCACAGTATGGTAAGGGGCGTAACATTTCCGTCACACGCTTGAGGTATTCGGCCAATCACAACGCACTGGATAGCTGGCCAATCACAGCACACCTCGCTTTTCAGACCGATGAGCTTTGTAAAAATCGACGCGTTTCAGAAAGGCGGGGCATAGAGGAGAAACAATAATGTACAGTATGTGGAAAATAATGTGTTTTTTTTTTCTTTAAACCGCATAAACACATTTCATTACACCAAATACACTAAATAATGTTCTTTTTAGCAACATCATATGACCCCTTTAATGTCAATGGTGATTCTCATTAATGTAAAACAGTAATAAAAAGTCAACATAAAATATAACGGCAGTATGACAAACACCATGACATATATATTTTTTGCATTACAGTGATAAGAGTAATAATGTTTATTTCACTACTGTAAGAATTTGGGCGTAAAAGTTAAAAACATATAAATATAATTAATATTACATATTAAGTGCACATCACAAAATAATTTTAAAATGCAAAAAAATATATATTTTCTTTATGCAATTATTCTTTTTTTGGGGGGCGGGAAGGTAAAATATGCCCTGTTTTTTACAGGTTTTGTGAGGATCATGTGTTGTGTTTGATTAGGCCTATATCATGTTTTCTTTATATTTATTTATGCCAGTGTATATTTCCTAATCTCTATTTTTATCTATGTTGAGTAAGCCAAAGTGAACATTTTCAAAGTTATTTTACCCGCAAACACAAGTGGACATCTGAACCTTCAGAGCCTTGATTTGCACTAACAACATCCTATCTGCGGCCCCAACTCTCCCTCTTTCCACAGGGGCCCTGCAGCATCTCAAACAACAGAGCTTTGTGTTTTAATTAAAAAACAAAATACCAGCAATCAGCAGTAACGAGTGCTTGAGCTGCAACGAACCACTGAACTGAGCAGCTACTGAACATACAGCGACATTGTCCATTTATTTTTACAGACATTGTGTTGTGGTTTTTATGCACATTTGTGCATGTACATGAAATAAGTCACTGTGTGCATGTACGTCATACTTTCTAGAATTAGACTGATAAGCTTGTGGAGATTAGCATGTAAAATAATGTTTTCTTTGTATAACATCATCACAGCTCCAAAGCACGGGTAACATAATGCGGTTAAATGTAATAAAAGCATGGTTAGTTTGATTTTAAATTGTTTCGATGGAGGAAAATGTCTCCTGATAACTCATAGTGGCTTTATCGTGTCCAAACACATCTGTTTAGCTCCCCTTTATAATGTTAACCCGCTCTTAGCATAATGGCTATCTGGTTTCCTGCTCATATCTGATATAAACTTCACACTGTGATTGTGGGGAACAGCTGTTTCACGCACCTGCGGACCAGACAGTACTGTTAACAATGACCTTTAAAGTAGACGGTCACGCTTTTGTAATGCTAGCTAGTGTGGCTATTGAGTTTCATATGCGGTCCAAGTCCAGAAAGAAAGGTGGATTAGGTAGAACTTTGTCACAAAGTTATTCAACTATTTTATTACAACTTTTTTTCATTTAGCCAGAAAATGTTCAAATAAAAAGCTGATGGAATTCTAAAAAAAAAAAAGACAAGGACAAATAAGCTGTCTTTATGCAGACTGAGTGAAGTGTGGGTAATTTGTTAGCATTCTTCAGTGGATGGATGGATCTGTCTCTGGAGAAACTCAAGTCTGTCGTCACATGTGCACGTTAGCTATCTTTGTCAGTCATGCAGGTCATTTCGCCATGCCTGCTCTTTATTTTTCAAACTAGATTTGACATTTTCTGAAGAAACTGTGAAGAATTTTTGTAGAAATGTGGTGCTCGCCTATTCTAGGACGTTCAGAGCGCATGTCAGTGCGCTGCTATGCGGTTGCTAGGATGTTCTGGATGGTACTTTACTGGCAAAAGTCAAATTTTTTAATCAAATTAATTTATATACTGCTTTTGACAATACACATTGTATCAAAGCTGCTTTACAAAAAAATTAATGTATTGCCCTATGTGACTAAACCATATATATTAGGGGTGTAACAGTTTAAATTACTCATGGTTCGGTTTGTATCACAAATTAATACAACACAAAAGATACAAATAAAATAAACATTGCTTTTCAGTTTTTTTTTAGGTAGGTCTAACATTAGCTTTTAGGTACAGAAATTGAATAAAGTAATCAAATGTAAAATAACATTGCATATTTGACTTTATAAAATAAAGATTGATCCTTAAAGTTACAAAAGCTATTCAATCAACAGGGGCGGACTTAGTGATTTGGGGGCCCTAAGCAAATCTCAGGTATGGGGCCCCAACAAAATAACTATGTGCTCTTTTACGCCTATCCCTTATTTTGCTCTCTCTCTCATAGTTTATAACTTTTTACCCCTTCACTGACGTTGTAAACAATCACGTAGCCGAGATTTGCCATATATATTGCTTTATGCGAGTATGCTGTATGCATACAAAGATGTAGCCTACTATATATCTAACTTTGAATATATTGCTAGGTGATAATACATTTAACATTTTTCAACATACAGTACCAATCAAGCAGTTGAGATTTGCTATCTCGCTCTCTCTATATATATATACACACACACACACACACACACACACGTATGCAGGTAAGATTGGATATACTTGTCACAATCTGTGATGGCGAGGAATGATGGAGACAAGGAATAAACGAAAACAGGCTTTTAATCCACGGAACGATGGGTACATCAATACTGGGGACAGCAGGAAACACATCAACGTAACGAGTAGAACCGACAGAGACAGACTGCACAGACTAGGACTTAAATACAGGGGATGATTGGGGAAACACAGGTGTATGGGATGACTAATCAACTAATTAACAAAATGAGGACAGGAACATGACCAAATAAGGGCACAGAATCAGGGGAAAAACATAACACAAGACAGTCCATGATCCTGACATTACGCCCCCTCCCGGAAGGTGCGTCCTCGCACCGTAGCAACAACTGAAGGAGGCGTGGGTGGGAACTTGGGAGGAGGTTCCGGAGGAGGACGGACACCCGGGAGGGGGCTGGCAGACAGAGACCAGGGCCAGGAGCCAGGGAGGAGACAGGAGGGGCCCGGAGCAGGAGGAGCCAAGCAGGACCCAGGCCACAGCCATAATGTCGACCCACGGTGGAGCCGACGGAGGGAGGAGCCATGGAGGAGGAATGGCCGCTGACTCTAGGGGGCCGACCAACGGCGGCGGAGCAGGTGGCGGAGGAGCCCATGGCGAAGACGGCGAGCCAAAGAGCCAGGGGGATGCAGAGGATCCGGAGGGCCAGGGTGGAGCCAAGGGCTCTGGCAACCGAGGCGGAGATCCGGGCCGGAGCTGGAGCGACTGAGGACCAAGGTGGAGCTGGCGGGAGGAAGTTTCGAGGAGCGGCCACAGGAGGGCGCTTTCTAGGAGCTGGCACTGGAGGGCGCTTTCTAGGAGCGGGCACTGGAGGGCGCTCTGAACTGGATTCGGGGACTGGAGCCCTCTCCTCTTCGCTTTGGCCCTTTCACCGCGCCATACTCGGCTCATCCTCAGCCGAGGTGCAGGGGGCGGAGCTCCTTTCCACGCTCACACTGTCCGCGGCTTTCTCCCTCGTGGCGGGTATTGTCGCCGGCTCTCGCACCTGGTCTGACGACTTGGGCTCTACTTCCAGGGCGATCCTCCGGAGCGACTGAGGACCAAAGTGGAGCTGGCGGGAGGAAGGAGCCCAATAGAGCCGGTGGGACGGAGCAACGAGGTGCAGCCGGAGGAGCGGAGTCCGGAGGCGATGGCGGGTTGACGCCCGACCAAGATGGAGCCGGAGGGACGAGGAAGCCCGGTGGAGCTGGCGGATCGACGGGTGACGGTGGAGGGCTCTGACGACCGAGGCGAAGATCCGGAGATCTGCGGCGGAGCCGGAGTGACTGAGGACCAAGGTGAAGCTGGCAGTAGGAAGGAGCCCAACGGAGCCGGTGGGACGGAGCGACAAGGTGCAGCCAGAGGAGCAGAGTCCAGAGGCGATGGCGGGTCGACGCCTGACCAAGGCAGAGCCGGAGGGACGAGGGAGCCCGGTGGAGCTGGTGGATCGACAGGTGACGGCGCTCTGCACGCGGTGTTTAAACTTGCGTCATAGAACGCACAGAGCGCGTCGTCCGGGTAGCTGGTGGTGTTAGCTAGCAGTTGGAACGGTCTAGTATGATCCTCGACACTGAGAAAAACGAGAAAACAAATGGAGAAGAAAACACGGAGGTAACTATTATCGGTCGGTTCTTCTGTCACAGTCTGTGATGGCGAGGAACGATGGCGGCGAGGAATAAAAGAAAACAGGCTTTTAATCCATGGAACACTGGGTACATCAATACTGGGGACAGCAGGAAACACATCAACGTAACGAGTAGAACCGACAGAGACAGACTGCACAGACAAGGACTTAAATACAGGGGATGATTTGGGGAAACACAGGTGTATGGGATGACTAATCAACTAATTAACAAAACAAGGACAAGAACATGACCAAATAAGGGAACAGAAACAGGGGCAAAACATAACACAAGACAGTCCATGATCCTGATAATAATACTTTTAGTAGTTGTATATATATATATATATGTGACCCTGGAGCACAAAACCAGTCTTAAGTCACTGGGGTATATTTGTAGCAATAGCAATAGCATCAAATCAGCATATTATAATTATTTATGAAGGATCATGTGAAAATTCAGCTTTTCCATCACAGGAATAAATTATTTTTTTTAATATATTCAAATAGAAAATAGTTATTTTAAATTGTAATAATATTTCACAATAGTGCCGTTTTTAATGTAATGCAGCCTTGTTGAGCAATAGAGATTTCTTTAAAAATATTTTATTTTATTTTATGTATTTTTATTGTATGATTTGTATCTTGTAAACATTATGCACTGACATATATTTATATTTGTCACAATCATGTATGTCAGTCTGCAATATCATGTTTGTTTTGTTGAACATTGTTGCTGAATTTTATAACTCTACCTATTCATGAAAACCGTTAAGTGTTTTTTTATTCTTCTGCAGACAGATTTAGTTAATCCAGTGCTAGTTTCTCTAATCTGTGTGTGTCCTTGTGAGCATGCAGCTGGGGTAATCCACCAATTAAGCAGCGAGTAATGACCCTTCTAGCCTTTGACCCTTGACCCATCAGCCTCTGCCCTTTGCTCTTATATCCCAGTGCTGATGGACAGTGGACATCTTTGGAAACAACAAAGTGCATCAGATCATTAATGAACTTTTCAGTGAAGCTCCTCAGAATAAACAAATAGTCATTTCTGAATCACATCTGATCTTTTCTGTTTATAACTACCTATCAGTGAAAACTGTACATTGCTAGTAAAAACTGAAGTAAGTCACACTGATCATCAACCTTTTGGTTTCGAGTGTTTTTTTTAAATAGCACAGCTCATAGTCTACCTGATAGGCCACACACACAGCAGAGATCTTGTAAGGCGAGTTTATTTTGTCCCAGTCTGTTTTAGGCTAAGGAAATGGGATGCAGAGGAAGTTGCGGTGAATGAAGGTGACGTAACGCTGCGGCTGAATCACAGCTTCAGAGCTCAGGCTAATGGAGGACACCTTTGACACTTAGATCTGCCTCATAATCTGCTGAAATGCTCCCACACCAGGTGGCTGTCCATTTCCTTTAGATATGTGCTCAAATGATGCGCTCTTCAGAAGAGCCAGAGATAAACAGAGAGCGAGAGCCGCTCTTTATGAACATATGTGGTCTATCCGTTAATCGTAGGCCAGTTTGTTTGTTTGTTATTCAACTAAATGTTTGATTTAGTGCCAGGCACTCCACTTTCGCAGTTGATTTAGTTAAACATGACATTTAAGAATTACAACAAAATTATACAGAACACTCTTACTGTTAAAAATGCTGCTGCAATTATAAAAATTTGTTGAGATAATTTAACTATCCAACTTGGCTAAACTAAAGTTAACTTAACTTATAATTTTAAGTCAAGATTTAGCAAAATTTAATTACTCTAGAAATTTGACTCAACTAATTAGTACAAAGCGTTCTTTTAGTATTCTTTATATTGAATAATATTTTGAATTAGCTTGTATTTTTATATTATTAGTTTAATATTTCTATTTAGGGTTTTATTTCAGTTTTAGTTTTAGTCAATGTAGTTCTTCAACTTAAACTTATTTACTTCTGTTTTGCTTTTTGTTTTGTTTTTGTTTAAGTTCACCTCCATCTACAATTTATATTTTATTTGATTTCAGCTTCATTTCAATTACCAAAAACTGAATTTTGAATAATGTTATAGTTTTAGCAATAACAATGCTGCTTTCTAAAGATTGATGTTTCTCCATGAAAAGTTGTTAAGGTATTGTGGGCGATTTTAGCATGTCTATGAATTTACTTTTTTTTTATTTTATTTTTGACTGGTTTTGTCATAAACCAAGAGAAAGTAAGTCTGATTGTGTGTGTGTGTGTGTGTGTGTGTGTGTGTATGATTAAAATTAATTTTAAATTTCACATATTATTTAAAAAAAAAAAAAAAATCACAAAATTTCCCAAAAATACAGAAAAAACAGTAATATTGTGAAATATTATTAGAATTCATAATATCTGTTTTCCATTTGAATATATTTTAAACTAATTTATTCCTGTGATGCAAAGCTGAATTTTCAGCATCATTACTCTAGTCTTCAGTGTCACATGATCCTTCAGAAATCATTCTAATATGCTGATTCGCTGCTCAAGAAACATTTCTGATTATTATCAGTGTTTAAAACACTTTTGATCAATTGAGTGCCTCCTTGCTAAATAAGAGTATTAATTTCTTTAAAAAAATAAAATAAAGTGTTACTGGCCCCAAACATTTGAACAGTAGTGTACTCAACAGACCCTGCAGTTTCACTATCCATCCTGTGAGAGATGCTGTTTCTCTAATTCAGATGTCTGTGACTCGAGATGCTCCACAATCAGACCCGGCTCATTTAGTGTCAGATAGCAGAGCGGAGAAAATGAGCACATGGCGTTACATCTGTCCTGTACGGTTATCAACACTGTATAATTTGAAGCTGTTATGTTGTTGTGAGCTGTTAAACTCTGGCCCACAGGAAGCTGCGATGTTTGGCTGTGATGTGGGCCGCTTTTGGGAGGCACTTGACAGCTTCCACACAGGTGTGTTTGCTCTGGCAGCGGCGATGTCGTAAGCGCACTCATACAAACACACACTCTCACCAGGAAGGAGGAGGAAAAGTGGCTGGCTAATGAATAGCCTTAACTGACTTGGCCCGAGGATGTTTGTCTGGGCAGTTATACAGCAAGCATGTGTGTGTGTTATGTGTGTGTTAGTGCAGTGAAGGCTGTCCCCAGCTGGAAGTTTCACTCGTCTTTCTCCCCGTGCAGAATTACTGTGGCAGTTTTACCCCACGAGTGTCACCCTGAGAGCTGTTGTAAAGTGCGAGTCTGTATGTGGTCAATATTTAGCATAGCTTTGTGCTGTCACAAAGGGAGTTTCTGCTAATGAGGACAATCGCCACAAGAAGCAGCTCTCTCTCTCTTTTCCTCCCTCTCTCTCTCTCTCTCTCTCCCTCTCCACATTCGTCCTGTTTGCATTCTTTTATATTCCTCTTTTTCTGTCCTCACATTTATGTCTTCTGAGCAAGAGTGTTTAATGGGCTGTTTTGGCCTGTCTGGACCCCCTGACCTGACCCGATACCACCCACCCATTCCCTGCCATCCCTCTGGAATTCACTACAACTGTATCCGTGAACATTTCTGAAGGGAGAAAAAGTGTGTAATCAACTAATAACTCTGTACAGTTGGCCATATATACAAATGATGTGTTTTCACGTATTTTACATAACTTTAAAGGGAGTATTGCTTTAAATAAAATAACATTGATTTATTTCTATATTTTTGAAAAATATTCAGGTAAACATTGCATTAACTAATAAATAAATGAATTATTTATGTATTTATACATGTTTTTACTTAGTTAGTTTTTTTACTTAGTTATTAACATGTTTATACATTTACATTTATTTAGAAATTAATGTATTTTTTTGATTTAATGATCTAATTGATTTAATTTCAGCAAAAATTAAAGCACTATTAATTTATTTAGTTATTTACTTATTTAATTAATTAATTTTTATTTACTTCTTTATAAATTTATATTTTACTTATGCTTTTATTTATACATTCAGTTAGTTAATTATTTAGTTATTATTTTTTTATTATTTATAATTGCATATTTATGTATTTTTAATTAATCCATTTTTATTTATTTATTTATTCAGGTAGTTAATCAGTTATTTATTTACTTTTTAATTGATTTACTTATAAATATATATTTAAAAAAGTTATTTATAAATGAATTTTTTTTAATTGATTTAATGTCAGCAATAAGAACATTATTCTTTTTACTCGTTATAATAAATTAATATTCATTTACTTTTTTGTATTTATTCATTTAGTTAGTTATTTACTTAATTTTTATTTATTTATTTATACATCTTTAGCTATGTATTTTTATTTACACATTTATTTAGTTAATCAGTTAGTTATTTACTTATTTATAAATCTATACTTATATATTATTTATGTATTTATTTTAACATGTATATAATTTCAGCAGCTTCTTATTTTGTGTTACATATTAGGGGTGCTCCGATTGATCGGCTACCGATCATTATCGGCCGATAATCGCTTTGGGATGATTGATCGGCGGTCTCTAAAAAGACAGATCTCAAAAAAACGATCTCAAGCTGATGACGCTGCCGTGAGAGGTTTGGCACGAAATGCAGCGGCACCGTCTCAGTCTCTGTCCGGCGCGGGTAAAATAATTATAATGCTGAAGGTGAGGTGCAACTCATATTTCTTCATTAAATAACTCTTAAAGTAATTTGAAAACCTTCTGTGGGACATAATTTCACAAACAGCATGAGTGAATCACCGTGCGCACTCTTTCCCTCTCAAAATGCGCAAATGGCTTCAAATCACATCGAGTCTGCACTATAAGCGAGCTACACGCTGCACAGTTGACACAGGAATTGTCACTTGCACAGTCGCGGCAGTGTTGCATCGTCACTAAAGTTGATAAATTGCATTTCTTTTTAATTCTTGCCAATGTTTAACCATTCAGCGCTCGCGCGCTCTCCTGGAGACCGTGCGCTCATGCACACTTGCAGCGCACACACATAACGCCAAGTTCACATTACTCCGTTTGCAGTGTGGTGTGCGCTCGCACGCTCTCCTGGAGACTGAGCGCTAATGAACACTCGCAGCGCACACACATAATGCCAGGTTCACATTTACTCCGTTTGCAGTGCGTATGCGGTGCATATTTTTTCCCCTCTCATGTTAACGGATTAAAGCGTTCACACTGCACACGGTTGCGGTGCGGCAGTGCGTCCCAGTAGCGGTGCGTCTGCAGCAGTGCAGGGATCGTTTCCACATCGAGTCTATTGTTGCTGCGCTGCAAGCGCTGAATTAAAGTAACAGCGCATTGTTTGCGGTAAATATGAAAACAAAAATGTAGTTATTACACCATAAATGCATATAATTAAAGTCTACTATGTTTCACAGTCAACACAGGCTATGGCTTGTTGGCTAGTTTTAAAGGAAAAGAGCACTTTTAGATATTAAGCAAAGCAAGAATAGATGGCACTCGTGGAGGTAGGAAAACAAGAATTCTTTATGAACTGCAAGATTGCTTGTAATAAAGATTTAAAAGCAAAAGGAAAGGCAGTAGAGCTGACTGTTTCTGCCAGTGGTAAGTTTGAATTTAGAATGTTTGTGATAACGTAAGAAAAGTATTTTAAATGTTTTGCCACTTGCTTGAGCAACTTTTTTGTGCTCTGTGTAAACTATTGTGCAACAATTGCACTAGTGTAAAAACAAAAATGCTCTGCATGATCGAACATTTAGGTGAGATAAATATATATTTTTGAAAAATGTCTAAAAAATTCCCCCCTCCACACACCTCAAATTAAAAAAATCCCCTCTCACAAGAGTCACCTATAAGAGGAGA
Organism: Sinocyclocheilus anshuiensis; assembly: GCF_001515605.1. NCBI lineage: Eukaryota > Metazoa > Chordata > Actinopteri > Cypriniformes > Cyprinidae > Sinocyclocheilus > Sinocyclocheilus anshuiensis. The sequence continues at coordinate 148,972 of NW_015548204.1, read as the reverse complement.
ATTCCCCCCATTTTCAAAAATGAATAAATGTCTAAAATTCCTGATTGGAGTCTTATAAATAACTCTACATGATAAAAATAAGGCTTTAAAAAGATCGTTATCGGTGATTGTATCGGCAGATACTGCTTTCTGTGATCGGCGATCGGTGATCGGTCTCAAAAATCCTGATCGGAGCACCCCATTACATATCATAATTCAGCACTTTGTCTGTCATCAGCTTCCCGGTTCTCTAGATATTGACATCCACTATTAAAAAAACTCATGCCAGTCAACCGCTGCTTGACTGTGTCCAGGTGTCTGTATGCCATGTGATGTGTGCATGAAAGTGAATGAGTCAGAATAATCAGTAATAACTGGATCTGTCCTCTGCTGCCTTTCTAAATGTGTTCCAGTTAATGCAGTTCCAGCATTCCTCTCCCGTCCTCATGTGAACAGTGTAAACAGCTTTTCCCGTTAACACTGGACAAAAGGGGGTGAGCTGTTTGTGCTGAGCTCTCCTCTTCAAACACATCTCTCCCTTTCCTCTGCTGGACACAGAGAAACAAATGATTCAGGCCAGGCAGCACTTCCTGTGAAATGTCAGACACTTTAGTTTGCTTTTCTGTTTTTATTGCCTGTGTGAGTGTATGTAGGTGAGACGGTCGGCCTTGTGATCAGGACACGTGAGAAAGACAGAGCCTCTGTCCTGTCAACACTTTTCGTCTTTTCTTTTTTTCCCCCCTCTGTGGTTCAAAAGGGTGAATCTCATGAAGAAAAGCCAGGTCATAGTTCACCTTAAAACCAAAAGAAAAAAATAAGAAACAATATTTTGAATAAGGAAAATTTGCCTATTTTAAGAGCCATTAAGGTTTTTATTGTTGCATTTTGATTCAAATGAAATGTTCATTATGGTTATGTGGGGAAAAAAAACTGTAATACAGAAATCATCATCTGAATATGATCTTTTTTTAACAATCAACAAATTTAAATAATCAAAGTAAACAAACCAAAATAGTAGAATGATGTAAAAAAAATAGTACTGTTTTAATTATGGGGTGAATACTGAAGTATACTTTGAAGTGAACTTCAAAATCACTACTGTAAATCTGCTATATCAAAGACATAATTGACATTGAAGAAAATTGTGGGAAGAGGCATTTTATCAATGCATAACATTTGCTGGATTTCCTCTGTTGATTTGACCTTTTTTTGACAATGTCATAATCTGTTACTTTTTAACTTGATAACGTGTGCCAAATGGTTAAGGATTTGCAGACGCTTAGTATTGATCAAATTTTTCCATTTTGCAAAATGATACTGAACTGGAAATCACATTGCTCAGATGTTGATCTTTCATAGCTCTGGAGAATTAATGTGGGTTTGACCATGTATCAACATTGTCTCACAATTTGTCTTAAAATTCCTCAGGAGTAATTAAATAGGCAAAAATCAATCAAATGTTGACCCACACTACAGTGAGAGTAGCGTTCAACAGTTTGGGGTCTGTAAGATGTTTTTGAAGCTTATTTAAAAAAAAAAGTATTAAAACAGTAATATTGTTAATTATTACAACAATTTAAAATACCTGCTTTCTATTGCAATATATTTTAAAATGTAATTTATTCCTGTGAGTCAAAGCTGAATTTTCAGCATCATTACTCCAGTCTTCAGTGTCACATGATTCTTCAGAAATCACTCTGATGCTGATTCGCTGCTCAAGAAACATTTCTTATTGTAATGAATGCTGAAAACAGTTGTGCTGCTTAATATAATATAATTTTTGTGGAAACCATGACACATTTTTAATCAAAAGTTTAATAGAACAGCATACTATAACTGTATAATTGCTGTTACTGTCACTTTTGAACAATTTAACGAATCCTTGCTGAGTATTGATTTCTTAAAAAAAAAAAAAAAGTATTACTGACTCCAAACCTTTGAACGATGTAGATTTAAAATGAATGTGGATAGCAGCTCAGATCATTTTGTATTGGAAGACTTTAATGAGAAACATTTGCGTTCATATTGAGATCTCTGGCATTTAATTGCAAGATTTGCACGGCGTCTTATTGCATATTGTTGGGATCTCTTCTAAAATACTCGTGGAGACAAGGTTTATTGTGTTTTTTTTTTCTCTGGAGATGAATAGACAAGAGACTGAATAAAGCCGTTTGCTCTCCTTTTAATCTCATTAGTATCATTGTGATTATTTTCTTTGTATGGTGAAGTTTAACAGTGGATTCAACTGTCTTAAACTGACAATTATGACCATTGTTTCTCCTTCCCTCTGTTTCAGTCTGTCTCTCTTTTCCTCTGGCTTCCTCCTGTTGTTCTGCTGTCTTTCCTCCCTCCCAAACATTCCTGCATTCTTTCTTTTTCCTGCCTTAAAGCCCACTGTCTGCTTGTGAGGTGTTTTTTGTCTTGTCTGTGCATGGTGTGTTTCGTGCAGGATGAGCTTGTCACATTCGCTGCAAATGCATTAAACCTCAGTGTGAAGGTTGTGATGCTTGAGTCGTCAACGCTATAAATACTCATTCATTCTACTTGATTAAATGACATCTTTCTGACAGTCAGGTACTCATTTGAACAACTTTGGTTTGAATTCATTGCTGGTGTCACTGTAAATGAATTCATCCATCACTGAAGACAAACAGGGAGACAGACAGACGTATAGACTAGACAGACAGACTGCATACTACGAGCTCAGACAGACAGATGCATCCCAAAGGAAAAAGTGCGTCCAAAACAGCTGCAGTGTTACACATAAAAACACGTAGCTTGTGGCCAATTAAACACGGGTTTTCCCTGCCTCATAGCAACCCTCTGCAGTGTGGATAAACAGATCTGCACGTCTGCTCCTCATGATTGATAAGAGCAGCATGTGTGTTTGCGTTTATATAGTTTATGTTAGTGGGTGTGCTTTTTTCCACCCTACAGTGATACCGATACAGTGAAATCACTGATAATCGCCAGTGAAGTTGTTAATGAGGCTTTATCACTCTGACTTTGTCCCTTTCTCTCTGTTACAGATGCCATCGCTTGTGAAACAAGGTCAGCACTTTGTAAACAGTTTCGCACACTTAGAGGGAGCTTTGGCATTTTGTACATGAGCATATAGGGCCCTATGAAATCCGTATTTTCCAAATTTTTGTCCCTTTTAATTTTTCTGGATTCAGTTTTTCTGGACTCTGTTTTAATGGTTCAATGAAATTGTATTAATCAAAAAGCATGTCTAGTTAATTGAAATCAATAAACTTAAACAATTAAACAGCAATTTATTACAAATAAAATTATATATATATACTTTATGTATATATATATATATATATATATATATATATAAATTAATGCTTTTATTCAGCAAGAATGTGATAAATTGATCAAAAGTGATAGTACAGACATTTATAATGGTACAAAATATTTCTTGAACTTCTTGAAATATCTTTTAAAGATATCTTTTGAAGAATTCTGAAAAAAGTTACGGTTTCCACAGAAGGCTGGAGTAATGATGCTGAAAATTCAGCTTTACATCACAGGAATAAATTACATTTTACAATATATTCAAATAGAAAACAGTTGTTATAACTTGTAAAAATATTTTACAATATTATTGTTTTACTGTATTTTTGATCCTGTAAATGCAGCCTTGGTGAGCATAAGAGACTTCTTTCAAAAACGTTAAGACATTAAATAAATGGTAGTGTAAAATAATCAATACACCCAGTATGTGATGAAATGCATTTTTTGTATTCAAATGTAACTCCATTTTGTCATGAAATGCCTAATTTCTTGTCACGTAATTAATTTATTCACGTAATTCAATGATTCAATCCTTTTATTTTCCATATACTTAAGTTTCTCTCTTGTTGCAATGACATGTGAGTATTTTCAGAGAATATATTCAGAATTAACTTTATTTTTCTTCAACATTTGCAAATATGCTTTTTTTTTTAAACGGAATAGTTCACACAAAAATTTTAATTAGCTAAAAATGTACTCGCTCTCTGGTCATCCAATATATAGATGAGATTGTTTCTTTTCTTGGAACAGATTTGGAGAAGTCTTTACTGGTAAATTTACCGGTGTGACTTTAGTCTTTGCAACTTCAGGGATCTTATCTATGCACAATCAGCTTGTAACACTCCAAAGAGAAAGGAAAACTTGAAATCACATCATATGACCCCTTTAAGAGATCATGTGCGAACAGGTGCTTTTCAAAAATACCGGTAAAATTTTTCTGGCCATTTAGTGGTATGAGAAGCTTTAACATTACCAGTAAATTACCGGTAATGTGCTCTGTGTGAACGCAGAACGAGATTAAAGGTACGTACAAGTTCAGAACGCGCTGACGTAAGACGTCTACTCTGAGCCAATCATAACATTCGTTATAATGTTTGACACAAATATGAAAACATCAACAAAAACACTGACCGCATATACCCCCCCATGTTTACAAACACCACACCGGGAGGCGCAGCCATGTAGAGGCCATTTCCAGTTAATGAGGTCACAGAAATTAACGGTAATTTGCTTTACCGGTAAAAAAATGGAACGTCATTGCCTGTGTGAACAGTGCATTTTTGTATTTACCGGTGCAGTTGTTCCGGTAATTTTACGACAATTTACTGGTATTACTGTGTGAAAATGGCTTTTGTTTTTTGTCCATACAATGCAAGTCAATGGGATCCAAAACGTGCTCTACATAGCTTTTACTGTCTAAAGGCTAAAGAGTTTGTTCCTTTGCATTCAGCTGTTTTTCTCTTGACGTTTGCGAGTGTAAGGCAGGCTCAGGCTTGTGTGGACAAATAAAGGAGACCCAATGTTGGTGCTTTTAACACTTTCCCTTTGAAAGAGTGAGATTCAATTAAAGAAGAAGAGAAGAGATGATGATTTAGGAGCCTCATTAGATTTTGCGGTCACACGTATGCACATGAAAACAGTAATTTACAGACCACTGTGCAGACGCTCAGTGACATCTCATCTTTTCCTTCATAGGGTGTTCTGCTTTGTGTCTTCAACAAAGTATAAATGTCCCTGAATGACACGAAAAACAACACAAGCTGTGATTGGTAGCTTTACATGTCAGTCAGCCTCGATTATTGAGCAGAATAAAGCACAAACTGGAACAAATCGGTCAAAATTCTTACTGCACTTATACTTAGTTTTAAGTATAATTGCCAAAAAATGTCTAGAGCTACAAGAGTTTGGGATCTATAAGATTTTGTAATTTTTAAATAAATAGTTTTTGAAAAAGTCACCATGACTGTATTTACTTGATCAAAAATACATTAAAAACGTTAATATTTTGAAATATTATAATTTAAAATAACTGTTTTCTATTTGAATATATTTTATCAAATATAGCTGTGTCACGGAAACGGGTGTGTGGAGGCAGGCAGGACGACGAGGACGACAAGGATTCCAATAATGACATTTATTGTAGACACAACAAGGCAGGTTCAGGTAGGTGAGACACACACTCGGGGTAACATTAACAATAACCGACACTAAAGCTCTGACAGACAGGAACTAATATATGGTGGATAATTAGTGGCAGACAGGTGAGCACAATGAGGGTAATTAATGATTAGTACGGGCTAAACCAACACAAAGGGAAGAAACCACAACAAACAGTCCACAGGGGCGTTACAGTACTCCCCCCTCCCGGAAGGTGCGTCCTCGCACCGTAGAAACAGAGGGAGGGGCGGAGGTGGACTACGAGGAGGATCGTCCAACGGCGGCGGAGCAGGTGGTGGAGGAGCCCGAGGCGGAGATTCGGGAGGCCATGAAGGAACAGGGGACTCGGGTTGCCATGGCGGATCAGGGGGCTCAGGCGATCTCCATGTGGTTGTTTAGGTCGGTTATTCTGTCATGGAAACGGGTGTGGAGGCAGGCAGGGCGACGAGGACGACAAGGATTCCAATAATGACATTTATTGTAGACACAACAAGGCAGGTTCAGGTAGGTGAGACACACACTCGGGGTAACATTAACAATAACCGACACTAAAGCTCTGACAGACAGGAACTAATATATGGTGGATAATTAGTGGCAGACAGGTGAGCACAATGAGGGTAATTAATGATTAGTACGGGCTAAACCAACACAAAGGGAAGAAACCACAACAAACAGTCCACAGGGGCGTTACAAGCTGAAATATAGTCAAAGCTGAATTTTCAGCATCATTACTGCAGTCTTCAGTGTCACATGATCAATTTTGAAAACAGTTGCTGCTTAATATTTTTGTGGAAACCGTAATACTTTCAGAAATCTTTGAATAGAAAAATCAAAAGAACTGCATTTATTTGAAATGGAACCCCTTTGTAATATTGTAAATGTATTTTGTTAACTTTTGATCCATTTAATGTGTTCTTGATCAGAATCAGAAAGAATAAAAGTATTAAAGGGGTCATATGATGCGATTTCAATTTTTCCTTTCTCTTTGGAGTGTTACAAGCTCTT
>NW_015548204.1:138666-139889 GCF_001515605.1 Sinocyclocheilus anshuiensis | reverse complement strand
GAGAGAGGCGGGGCATATAGGACCTACAATAATGTACAGTATTTGAAAAATAATGTGTTTTTTGAACATTAAAGCATGTCAACATATTCTGTTACACCAAATACACAAAATAATGATCTTTAAAAAAGCATCATATGACCCCTTTAAACCGCATAAACACATTTCATTACACCAAATACACAAAATAATGTTCTTTTTAACAGCATCATATGACCCCTTTAATTTCTTTAAAAAAAAAAAACCTCAACCCTTTGGATTTTACACTCTTAAAAATAAAGGTGCTTCACGATGCCATAGAAGAACCTTTTTGTCTAAATGGTTCCATAAAGAACCTTTAATATCTGAAGAACCTTTCTCTTTCTCTCAAGAACTCAAAAGGTTCTATGTGGTGAAAAAAGGTTCTTCAGATTACAAAAAGGTAAGAAAGAGATGGTTCTTTAAAGAACCTTTGACTGAATGGTTCTTTGTGGAACCAAAAATAGTTCTTCTATGGCATCACTGTGAAGAACCTTTAAAGCACCTTTATTTTTAAGAGTGTATTATGCTGCATGGCAGCACGTCATCAAACATCTTCTCTCACACCCAGCAGCTGATCAGCCGCTGATTCTTTGACAGCAGTGAACGTCACTCACTCTATTACTTATTAGTGGTTTTTGGATGTGAACTGTGAATACTCATTCTTTTCCCAGAAGGCTGTTTTCTACTCATCTTTCATAGTGACAACATTCACACTGACACATCTCATGCTCTTCAGTGTATCCCACCACAAATCTACCCCCCTGTAATCTCTCTCGAAACCCCTCCATATGTTTTATCACTTATATTTTCTCATTCTTACTCAAACCCATCAACTTTTCCTCCTCCCACTCATTCATGGACATGTTCAGACAAAAACCCTGTTCCTTCTCATGTTGCTGTCTACCTCCTCAGTGTTTTAATTCCTTTCCCTGCTCAAAAGACCAGCTTATGTTGGTCAAGACTGGTTTATGCCGGTTAGTGCTGCTTGGTATATCTGGTGGACCCAATTGTGAAATGGTCAACCAACATGGTTTTTTTTGACTCAGGTGCTCTTGCTGGTTGAAATATCCGTGTGGGGACACCAGCATCTAAAATACAGTGGTTGTTGTGTATGATATCCTACAATCATGTGCGTGCAGTTCAGCTCTTGGTGGAAAAAACAAAAAACAAAATGAAGAAACAGTTGAAAGTAAATTCATTCATAA
>NW_015548204.1:137274-137978 GCF_001515605.1 Sinocyclocheilus anshuiensis | reverse complement strand
TATATATATTTAATGTATGGCTTAATTTCTATCTAGAATAAGCTTCAGTTATTAAATATTTGCTTGCTTTTCTCTGTGACTGCATTTGGACTCTTAAGGGCCCTATCATACACCCGGCGCAATGTGGCGCAAGGCGCGGCGCAAGTGTTTTTGCTAGTTTCAGCCCGACGCAGTTCTCCTTTTTCCGTCCTGCGCCGCGTTGTTTAAATAGCAAATGCATTTGCGCCCATTTGTGCGCCCATGGGCATGCTGGTCTAAAAAAAGTGGTGTGTTCAGGCGCATTGTTGGCGCATTGCTATTTTGAGGAACTGAATATAGACTGCGCCATAGACCAACTCAAACCTGGTCTAAAGTCTGGCGCAATATTTGAAGAGTTCAGATGCAAAAGCCTCTAAGTACGTCTGATGAAATTTTTCTTTAAAATTAGCATTTCTTTCTGGCTACTATGTATATGTTTCTATGTAAGTACTGGTACTTCTGAATGGGTTGAGGCTGGGATTTAGCGCATTTGAAGTGAAAGTACTCGATGAACATATACTATGTGTGGAGAGCATTCACTCAGTATCGTTATCTCATTTGTGACCAAGATGGCTTTTAGAGGCTTCTGCATTGGAACTCTTCATTGTTTCTTTGTTATTTAAAGAGCGCATTAGTAATATGCGCCTATAGGCGGGTGCACAACTCGCATACACTTTGCTTATTCC
>NW_015548204.1:137120-137253 GCF_001515605.1 Sinocyclocheilus anshuiensis | reverse complement strand
TGCCGCAATATTTTTTCTTTGTTATTTAAAGAGCGCGTTAGTAATATGCGCCTGGGTAATAGGCGGGTGCACAACGCGCGTACACTTTGCTTATTACACATACAGGGATGCGCAGAAGCACACAAACATTTTT
>NW_015548204.1:129629-136945 GCF_001515605.1 Sinocyclocheilus anshuiensis | reverse complement strand
GGGCGCGCCGGCTGTTTTCCCGTCGTTAAACTAGCAAAAGTGGATTCGGACACGCCCTGAGTGCACCTGTGCCATGCGCTTAGACCGTTAAAATAGGGCCCTAAGGTTTAATGCATAGATCTGATGTTTTGACCATATTCTTTTTTTTGTCCCACCTGTTTACTTTTACACAACATGACTCGCATTCGATATCTGTGTTTACACCGATCTCCCACCCAAACTAGAATTATTCCTTCACTATAGAAGTTAAGACATAGATTAGATGTCCAGATATTTAATGTGTAACTACGGTTCAGAAGTTTGGGGTCAAACTTTGATTTTTATCCTGTTATTAATAGATTCTCTTAAGAAAGAGCCTCTTTTTAGGGATGTCCTGAGCCAGTCATGGCTCTGGATACGGGCCGATCAAGCAATTTTTTAACTGATCGGTATCAGCTCTCCTCAGCCCGATCCTTATTTTACATCAGCTGTCATGCAGTAGGTGGCATTATACGCCTTTAGGTGGGTTTGCCAATTGCCATTAAAAAGAAAAGAAGAAGCTCAAATGTGTGCGTGACGCACAAGAACTATGGGGGTCTGTTCTAGCGCCTCGCACACTTCCGAGCACTTCCGTGTTCAGTGTATTTGATGCACACTTTCAAACAATCACTCACTGATTTATCATTTACTGTTATCTGCCTATTATCTGAGATGCCCTTGTTGTAACACGTTGCCATGGGTTGCATCTTGTTTTGGATTTGACTGATAGACAGGCATTCTGACAACGTGAGCTTCATGCTTTCTAAACTTATCTCCACTTTGTTGCAATTATTCTGCTTATTGTACAAATAAAATGTCTACCTCAACAGTAACTCAAATAACCACTCGTTACAACCAAGGTACGTGATGCTATCATGTCAATATGGACCAAAATCTCTGAGGAATGTTTCCAACACCTTGTTGAATCTATGCCACGAAGAATTAAGGCAGTTCTGAAGGCAAAAGGGGGTCCAACCCGGTACTAGCAAGGTGTACCTAATAAAGTGGCCAGTGAGTGTATATTCATAGAGAGAGAGTGTATCTTATTTCACACACACACGCACGCACGCACGCACGCATGCACGCACGCACACACACATATATACATATACATCTATATTACTTTTACTTTCTGCACAACTCTGCATATGATTGATTTGAATAACTTTAATGTACTTGAATTATGCACCAAACACTAGGAATTTACAAGTATTGGATCGGGACTCGGTATTGGCAGGTAGTCAATATTCAATGACTCGGATTAGATTGGGGGCACAAGAAACCTGATCGGGACATCCCTACCTCTTTTGCTCACCAAGACTACATTTATTGAAAATACAGTAAAAAAGTAATAATATTGTAAAATATTGTTGCAATTTCAAATAGCTGTTTTCTATTTTAAAAAGCTGAATTTTCAGCATCATTACTCCAGTCTTCAGTGTCACATGGTCCTTCAGAAATCATCCTGATATGCTGCTTTTGTATTTGAGAAACATATTTTTTTATTATTAACATTGAAAACAGTTGTGCTGCATAATATATTTGTGGATTCGTTGATGAATAGAAAGAACAGCATTTATGTGAAAGAGAATTTTTTTGCTGTTACTTTTGATCAATTGAATGTATCTTTGCTGATTAAAAGTATTAATTTCTTTAAAAAAAAAAAAAAAATCTTACTGACCCTAAACCTTTGAACCGTTTTTGGGGAATTGAACCTGTAACCTTGCCATCACTAGCACCCCTAGTTGAGCTACAAGAGCTTTCTTTCCTCCTCCAACCTTGCAGTCCTTCTCAAACACTTCCCACCCACCCTTTCTCAAATTTAAGACTGATCTCACCACCGCTCATCACCAGCCACCTTCTCAATCCCTTTTCCCTCCCTTTACCTCAAGACTTCTCCTCTGATCATTCCTCCGTCTGACATCATTCTCTGTGACATCACACTTTGAGTTTAACCATCCTGGTCTTTGTAATGGCTACTCACAGCTTTGTTTTAACCACTTCACCTCGCTGAAATAGCCGCCGTTCAGTTCTCTAGAGAGCCATCATCATCATCTCCCACTGAAATCATACGTCTCGTAATGCTGCTGTGAATGGGTTCGAGTGCTGGGGAATCCCCGCAGCTAGACAGCCGATGAGAGCTCTCTTGGTGGAACGTTTTAAATAAACATCCTTTACACTCAGTAAACTTCTAAAACCAAAAGCTTGCGATTGAAGACCACCTACCAGATGCTCCATTATTTGCTCTCAAGACTGGAATATGAGCTTCAATGCCTCTAATCATTGCATTACTGTTTTCTCTGAAGTAGAATGCATGCAATTGCTTTTATATTCTTAAATATAAACTCAAAGGAACTAATTTTAACAACATGTTTTGTTGGCCTTGGTTGCATTATGACCAGTGTTTGCTCAGTCTAAACTCGCAGTGTTGTCATTGTTAACTAAAATAAAAAAAATAAATAAAAACATATTTTTTGCTAGTTAAAATAGAGCTGAAACAAAATAAAAAAATAAATATTAGACAATACACTTCAGCTTAAAATCCTTAGAAAATTATAAATGTTGCCTTGGCAACTAACTGAAATAAAATAGTTTAAGCTGAAGTGATAAAATTACTAAAATTAACTAACTAATTAACTAAATAAATAAATTAAAGCTAAATCGAAGTATTAAAAACAATAAAAGTTAGAAAAGCACAAAGCATTATGTGAAACATTAGGTGAAAAACTTTAGCTTAAAAAATAAAAAATGAGAAAAGCGTATGGCAAAATTACTAAAACTTTGACTAATATAAAAATAAATAACAGAAAATATAAAAATTAAAGCTAATTAAAATATTAGTGCATAAATAAAACTACACTGAAAAATTTTTTGTGTAGGATTTACTTTGAAATGATTTTTACTCAGAACAATTTCATAAATAATTACAAAGAAACAAGTAACACTGAATTGAACATGACATTTTTAAGTAAAACGTACCCAAATAATTTTGTTTTATTTGCAACTTCAAAAAAATCTTTTTTTACAGTGTAAAATATCATTGGTTGTAGCTCATCCGCCACTGTTTGTTTCACAGTCATAATTGGTTCCTCAATTTGTATGCCTTGAGATGTCAAACATATTTACAAATTTAGCATGCAAACATAACATAAATACAACTACTGAGGCACTGACAACAGCAGCAGCAGCAGTGAATAAACACTGCCTACAACCGGCAGCAGTAAGCAGAGAGGTGTATTGTGGGACTGGAGTCAGGGGTCATGTGTAGTGACACAAAGCATGGAAGTGCATTATCAGAGTCATAAACTTGTAACACTTACGACACTCTTTGCTTTCACACAGACACGGTTGTGTGGTTTTGTTTCTTGTTTGAGGGTGTGTGTCTCGTAAAGAATAGAATATGAGCATTTACTATTAGTTTGTTGTCTTTTGTATGTTCAACACGTGTGTTTCTACGGTGAAAACGTGGGGTGAAGGGTGTGATCACTTGATCTCTGTGACCAGAGCATGTATTTGGCATTTGTTCCAGTCATTCCATTCCAGTCATAAAGATGACACCTATATTACCATTGAGCTGAATTTAATGTGTTGTATTTGTGTTTTTGAATTTCTAATGATTGAATGAGAGATTAATCTAATGTATCTCTTTTTTTCCCCAGTGACATATTTGATGCCATGTTCCCGGTCACACACATCGCCGGAGAGACAGTAATCCAGCAAGGTACAGTATGGAAAAACTACGAGTTTAATTTCACACATACACATTTGCTTCACTATATTAGTTAGGAAATCTCACAGACTTCCATTATTTGTTTATTTATTTATTTGATCAGGTTAGAGATATTTTCTATGGCCTAACCCGACCACTATCCCAAAACATAACCCTCACAGAAACCTGTGCAAATCTGTAGATTTAGAAATAAAGTCTCATTGTCTGATAAATAATTGTCTGATTTATAAACCTTTTTACTTGCTAGTCTGTTCAACAAGGTTTCACTAGTGAGGACATTTTGGACTTCAGAAATATAGTCAAACCTGTACACACAAATGGGTCTCAGGAAATTTCCAAGGGGGCTGTAGGAATGAATGAATGAATGAATGAATTTTATTTTTATTTATTTTTTATTTTTTAATTAATAATAATATTAATACAATTACTGTTAAAATGTATTATTATACTAAAATAATTTAACTTAAAATAAAATGTTAAAAAACATGCAAGATCATATTTTTCCTCCCCTTAATGCCAGTTTATATATATAGGTTTTATTTATTTATTTTTTACATAAAGTTATTACAATTTCTGGAGTCACAAAATGAATTGTGGTTAGTTAATGTATCAACACTCACCGTTTCTGTTAAAAAACAATATATTGGAAAACAGCTTTGTCATAATTACAACAGAAATACTGAAGAAAATACCTTATATTGGTGGGTTTATTAATATTGTTTTGGAAAATGAAAATGAGGGGCCTTTGAGTCAAAAAGGTGGGAACCATTGCTCTGGACTGCTATTTATTATTATTTTTTTTAAATTAAAGCTAAAAAATAAAAAAACTAAACTACAGACTAACCCAAACTTAACAATCCTAAAAAGAAAACCTTTTGCATTTTTAGTATTAAATTATTTTTTTTAACCTTTAAACCTTTTTTATCTTTGAAGATGAATGTCTTTAAACCAAGGATATCCAAGATTTAGCTAACTTCTGAGGAATCATTTTACTACAGTCTAAATGGGTTTATGATACATTCCTATTGTTCTGAATATTATAGTATTTTGAAACATAATGGGAAATGAAACCTCAGAACATTTAAGTCTATTTCATGTAACATATTTAATGTTACATTACATTTATGCAGTGCATGCAGTGGAAAACACAAGAACTCAAACCTAACACAAACCAAAGAATTATCAAAAGTGAGATCTCTACACTGATAAAAATGTGTAGAAACAGTTTTCATCGAGAAATTGCTTGTATATCTCGCAAATAATTACAAAGAAATGGCAAGTGATAAATTGAATTGAATTGGAAATTTGGAAGCAGAAAGACTGAAGTATCTCAAAGCATATGGAGACGGTAGCTGAAATCTCCTGTTGTTTCTCCAGAAGAAAAAGACCCCAGAAATGTGTCTCTAGAAAAGATCTCAACTGTATTTGCCATGATACAGTCATCTACAATATAAAGCCAAACAGAGACCAATGCTCTCTATCCTATTCTATCCACATTCAGGCCTATGCCAACAGTCACACTAAGCAATTTTAGGAGAAGACAAGGTTGAATGATGACACCTTCATGTTGAGCTATGGAAGAGCAACCACAAAGTCAAAACTAATACTGATACTAAGTGTACAAATGCATTGCAGATTGTTATGTAAGAAGGAATGGTGGGTGATGAGGGTTTTTTCTACAGTTAAACAATGAGATCTTTTTTGGTTTCATGTGGAGTTCATAAAGCGATAGGGAGCAGTGAACTGCATGCACTTCTTACATACTCTCTGTGCAATGCAATTCTTGAACCAGAGTTTCGAAGCATTTATCTAACATGGGCAGATTGCCCATAAAATAGATCTAGGAATGTGCAGAGTTTTGTTTGTGTGAGTGTGTGTGTGTAGAAGCGTGCATGTGTGTGTTTTTGTTCTCGTCAAATATTTGACTGCACTCTGTGACTCAAGGATCTGTTAGCCAAAAAACAGAAACTTCAGAGCAGAGGTGATAAAAGACAGGAAGACAGGAACAATACTAAGACAAATGAGCTGAACGGGTTGAAAGAGAGAGAGAGACTGTGTGTAAGCCACTAGTGATCGGTGAGTGTGTTAAGATAAATTGCTTGTGTGATTTACGAGCGCTTAGTGTGTTCGGTGTTAATTAGCCCCATGAACCCACGTGAACTCTGCTGCGCACGGATCACAGGCTCTTTTAACTCTTCGGCATGCGCAAACACACACGCTCGCTACCAGGATCCCAAATACCAATTTCAACACACACTCCGACATCAAAGAGCCTCTGAACCTACAGAAATGCTGTAACGGCCTTTAACTTGGAAATGTTGGCTTCTGGCACACGCAGCCATCCATTAAAAACTCTCAAATGGGCTGTAGAAGATGAAGCCTGGGAATCATTTAGATGGCACTGCTCTGGGAGGTGCTGATGGTTTTAAAGTGGTGTGCCATCTTTTATCTTTGATATGCACGACTGTAAGTGTGTGTTCTTGGGAAATGGGGAGTCGGAAAGAGATGGAATCTGGGAATGAGACAACATTATTTATCTTTTCCTCCTTTCCATCTTGAATTTAAAGGTCCCGTGAAATTAAAATGGGAGTTTTTTGGCTTTTAGGCTATTTTTGGTCATGTAGATGCTAATGCATGCTTAAAAGGTTGAAAAATTAACTTTTAACAGATATATAAATGCATTTAAACGTTATAGACAACCATTCAAAAGTTTGGGATCAGTATTTTTTTTTTAAAGAAATTAATAATTTTATTCAGCAAGGATGCATTAAATTGACCAAAAGTGACAGTAAAGACTGTCACATTGTTACTACTTCATATAAATGCTGTTAATTGAAGAACCCTGAAAAAAACTGATCATGGGTTCCACAAAAATATTAAGCAGCACATCTGTTTTCAACATCACTAATAATAATAAATGTTTCTTGAGCAGCAAATCAAAATATCAGAATGATTTCTGAAGGATCATGTGACACTGAAGACTGGAGTAATGATGCTGAAAATTCAGCTTTGCATCACAGAAATAAATTACATTTTAAAATATATTTAAATGAAAAACATTCTGTTTAAATTGTAATAATATTTCACAATATTACTGTTTTACTGTAACAAATAATTGCAGCCTTGGTGAGACTTCTTTTGAAAAGATTATACAAAATCTTACCGACCCCAAACTTTGAAATGGTTTTTCCTGAAGTTGGTCGATTGGAACAAACTCAGCTTTCTCTTGTTTCTTTCTCAGGTGATGAAGGAGACAACTTCTATGTGATTGATCAAGGAGAAGTTGACGTGAGTTCAGTATTTCATACCTGTTTCTACAGTCAAACTCACACATGTGCTGTCGTATATGCAACTTATTAAGATAAACTCATCAAGCCAACTTCATTAAGGCCTAAGAAAGCAAAGAACATGTCGACATCCGCAATACATTCATCCGTATAGCAAGTAGGGTTAATCTTATGAAAAGTTTGTTATATATCACTCTGTTGCCCAGAGAAATGTACGCCTTTTTTTAGGACCATGAAACTTTTTTTTCCCCATTTTTTCTGACATCTTTTTTTTTTCATAT
>NW_015548204.1:126329-129513 GCF_001515605.1 Sinocyclocheilus anshuiensis | reverse complement strand
TTATATTTATTTATTTGTTTGTTTGTTTATTTAATTATTATTATTATTATTTTTCTTTTAAATTCATTATTGGTTTCATTGGTATTGGTGTCATACATTTAAAAATTAATAATAAAAAAAATCTATACACTAATGACAGTTTGTCGATGAGAGTGTACTTAATTGTACTAATTTCCTTAATGCAAAGTTTAAATTGTGTTTTCCCCATTGACTTGGAGTGGAGTGAAATGTTACCTGGGCTTGTTTTTGTGACATTCACCCAGTTAGGAAATGAGAATTGGTGAAACCTCCAGACATATAATAGTAGATCTGTGCTGTATGATAAAAATCTTACCCACTGCCCTTTTTTAACACTACAAAAAACTGGACCACTTACTGCCATTGTTTTACCTTCCCAAAATGGATGGACCATGGATAAAGTTCAAGTGAAATGATGTGTCATTATCTCCACAGAGAATCCACTTCACATGTTTTGTTTTAAAGAGAAGATAAGCTTTAAAATAGATTTTCTTTGTAAATGCATTTTTTTTTGTTCTCTCAGAAGTTGTGTTTATCATCCTGGGAATCTGAAATAATTTCCAGTTAGTAGTAAACAGGATTGTTTAGTTTACAGGGGTCTTTTCCAATCTTTTCTAGCATTTTATTTTTCCCCAAGAGTCCACTAATAATTGCAGTCATGGCTTCTCGAACTGAAAACGGTCATAGTTTAGTTTTTATGACCATTTTCCACGCACTCTATGACCATTTAAACAGACTGTTTTTGCTACTGCACATTTAAGATATGTAAATGATTTCATTACATGTGAAACAACTAACAACTGCCATACCAAGTTGCTGAATAATGAATAGTAAATGTGAATGAATATGAATATATGCTACCGTTCAAATGTTTGGGGCTAGTAAGATTTTTTTGTACTGTTTTTGAAAGAAGTCTCTTATGTTCACCAAGTCTGCATTTATTTGATCAGTAAAAAAAAGTAATATTGTGAAATATTATTACAAATTAAAACAACTGCTTTCTATTTTAATATATTTTAAAATGTCAGTCTCACTTCTTTCCGATTCCGAGCCGATCCGTTTTGTTACCAGCGGCACAGGCAATAACATCAGCCGTGCATTCTCGGTCTCTTCTCTCCGACGACCCCTTCTCTCTCACACACGTCTCGTTAAGCATTAATCTGTATTTAATTTTTACAATGAAAACTACAGAAATTACTGGATGTGTTATTTTACATTAGATTACTTTAATTTCTGTAGTATTTCTTACCTGAATAAAAACTTACTTTACCTGAAAAACTTAGTTTCATAGCGCTCTTTATTCTATTGCATTTATTTGTGCTGTTGTGTTGCGTTGAAGAAAAGTAGATTTTTGTTTGTATATGCTGTCATTTATAGTTCTTAGAAAGAAAATCGGAATCGGCAAAAATCGGTATCGGCAGATCACGCTAACAAAAAATCGGAATCGGCCAAGAAAATTGCAATCGGTGCATCTCTAATTTATTAGAGCAATTAGCATATTGCTAATATTGCTAACATATTAGCAATGTTGAAAACAGTTGTGCTGCTTGTGACACATTTTTTTCAGAATTCTTTGGTGAATAGAAACAGCATTTATATGAAACATAATTTTTTTTGTAAAATTATAAAAGTCTTTACTGTGACTTTTGATCAATTTAATGCATCCTTGATGAATAAAAGTACTAATTTCCTTGAAAAAAATCATACTGACACCAAACTTTTGAACAGTAGAGCAGAAATGTGAGTAATCATATGTTAATGTGCTCGTGCTTGTGACATCATAACATTAACAATTTCTGATTGGTCCATTTTTGAATCTAGAGATTTTAGAGTATGCCTACATAATTCGTCCATATTTATTTTATTTTATGTTAAAAGATCAAGAAAACCCTGCTGATCTCAATATTTTTAATGTTATTAACAGTCTTGTTTGTCTTGAGTCTGTTCTCCTTGTGTATGTGCTCAGTGATCTGCTGTGTGATATATCAGTGCTAATATTTCTCCGAGGGCACGTTGAGTCAGCACTGGGTCACTGCCACATCAGATTGCGGCGCATCGAGCTCTTGGGCCGGAGCCAGCGCACTGAGACCAGCAGAGCCCTGCTCGCTCAGTCCACCGTACGCCATGCTAATGCTGTCAAACACATGCAAAATACAGACATTAACCCGTCTTCTCATACGTGTAAGTGAGAACACACAGCTCCATAAACCTCCCAGACATACGCAAATGTGCTGGAATGCATCTCCAATGCGACGGTGATGTCTCTTATTAGCAGAAAGGATAAATCTGCTGTGACTTTGGAGCGCGTAGTACTGCATGCTAATTGGGAAAGTTGGAATTCATTAACACGCACACACTCTTGTGAAGAAAACATGCACTTTCAGTCACTTGAAGTAATATATGACTTAAGGGATAGTTAACCCAAAAATTACAATTTTGTCATCATTTACTCACCCTCAAGTTGTTCCAAACCTGTATGAATTCCAAACCTGTATCTGCTAAACACACACAAAAAAATATATATTTTGAAGAATGTGGGTAACCAAACAGTTGCTGGTAGCCATTGACTTCCATAGTATGGGAAAAAAAATTGCTATAGAAGTCAATGGCTACCAGCAGCTGTTTGATTACCAACATTCTTCAAAAATCTTCTTTTGTGTTCAACAGAAGAAAGAAACTCGTATAGGTTTGTAACCTTGAGGGTCAGTAAATGATGGCAGAATTTTCATTTTTGGGTGAACAATCCCTTTAATATGCGACGGAAGGCTTATTGCAAGAATATTAAGCACACTTTCTCACCTTAAGTGACATGTTGGCCGGCTCTAAGGAGGCTGTGACCCGAACCTGTTCCGGTGGCCGGTCTGGAGAGCAGAGATACCTGTGGAATGTGTCTTAGATGGCTGGCAGGACGCCTGGCCCAGGCCGGACAGAAGATGAGCGTTTATTTCTGCCCCATGTGTTAGCTTTTTTTTTTGTTATCTCTCCTCATAAATTCAAGAACTGGATTGTGTGTCCACAGGTGAAACCGAACCAGCCTCTGTGGGAAATGAGAAAGAGGCTCCTTGTGCGTCTCTGTGTGTGGCTGTTGAAAACTACATGCTGACACACAGATTCATTGAGAGATTCTCTTTAGTAGCATCTTACAGTTATGCCAAAATAAAGACAA
>NW_015548204.1:98985-126046 GCF_001515605.1 Sinocyclocheilus anshuiensis | reverse complement strand
GGGAAAGAGTCTTGAGGTGTTATCTAATTCCTCGTAAGACACTTTAGAGGATCCAACCAGGTTGAGAAGATAGAAGGAGCGAGTGTGTTATCAGATCACCTGTCTCACTCTGAATGCCCTTGACTATCGTTAATATGAAACGAGTTCTGTCAGTCCTTGAAGATGGACACGGTATTCATTTTTATAATATTATTCAAAATGTAATAGGTGAATTTCACAAGAAATGTGTGAAGGTAACATTATTGTCATGACAGCACATTTTCTCCCAATTTAACTCGATCTCATGAAAGTGCGTATAAATAGTACGCCAAATAAAAACGAAAACTTGTGGTATTGATATGCATAAATGGACTTTGGCATGTATATGCTACGTGATGGGTAGGATTAGGGTTGTGGGGTAGATGCGTATCATATGTACGCGAAAACTGCGTATCATATGCACGCCAACAAATTTCGTATCATATGCACGCGAAAACTGCGTATTATATGCACGCCAAAGTCCATTTTTGCGTATCAATACCACGAGTTTTCGTTTTTATTTGGCGTACTATTTATACGCATTTTCATGAGACCGGGCTCCCCAATTCTATCCTCATTGGTGTAATACAAATATAATTTCTGAAGTGACATTGAAGACAGGAGTAATGATGCTGAAAATTCAGCTTTGCATCACAAGAATAAATTACATTTGAAAATATATTCAAGTAGGAAACTGTAATTTTAAATTGTAATAATATTTCACAATTTTACTGTTTTTAATCGAATAAAATAATAAATGCACTTAAAAAAAAAACTTCTTTCAAAAGTTTTTTTTCAATAAATTATATTACATTATTAATGCAAATTCAATTTTATTTTATAATGCAGTAGAATTAAGAATTTTGGCAATCTTGGTATATGCTTAATTGTCATGAAAATCGTAGTAGTCCTAAAAATGGGCCGATGGATGAAACCAATCATTATTTCCCAATGAATATTCTGTTTCATCCAGAAGTATTATGGAAGTCAAATGCGTCGTGAATGCTGCTTTCTTCAATTAACCATACAAATTATGCATATTCATGTGCATTATACAGAAATAAGCAATGATCTTTCTCTTTGCAGGTGTATGTAAACGGTGAATGGGTGACTAGTATCGGAGAGGGTGGTAGTTTTGGAGAGTTAGCCCTGATATACGGAACTCCTCGAGCTGCTACTGTGAAAGCCAAGACTGACCTGAAACTGTGGGGAATAGACAGAGACAGCTACCGACGCATCCTCATGGTAATAACACACTCACACACTTACGTTACACAGGGTGAATAAATGACATCAGTAATGTCAGAATTGTCATTTTTGGGTGAACTGTCCCTTTAAATGACAAGGCCTTCCTCCGTCCACTCAGATGGCATGACATTCCAGATTGAAACTCTTGACCAAACTAAACTGAACTTTCCACCCTTTGGCATTCTTTAACTAAATACTTACTGTCTCGCTCAGCAGCGTAATCTGCATCGAGTGCTCAATCTGTAGCAGTGTTTGTGTTTGTTTGTGTGTGTGTGTGTGTGTGTGTGTGTGTGTTGTGGGAATGAATAAATGAATATTTCTAATGGCCCGCGAGCCTCTGTGGAAACTGTTCTCCACACAGAGCCTGACAAGGAACCAATTTAGATTTTTCTGTCAGGCCGTCGTTTGTTTTTTCTTTCTCTTTAGTGTCTTCCTCGCTTTCTTATGCAAACACACATTTTTCATGCTGACTTACTCTCTTAACACACACACACACACACACACTGCGTTCTGTGAGAGGAGAGACAGCCTGTCAGATTTCAGCTGTGCTGAGTTGCTCTTAATTAAACTAATAAATTATTGTGTGCGTGGCTGCAGTCAATTAGGGGTAAGTCAGTAATTCACAACGCTGTTTATAAAATGTGTCATATTCCATATGTCCACAGTGTGCATAAAATCTTGACTGTGTGTATCATTTTGTGTGTGCAAATATACCTGGACAGTATAGAAAAACATATATTACATCTCAATATTTTTCAGCCTTTTGATGTTATTTGATGGATATCTTGTTATTCAATCTGAAATTACTTTTTTCCCCAATCAAATAATATCTTACTAGTCTAGATAATATATAATAATGATTGAGTATTTTATGTCTTGATTTAACAAGTTCAACATACATCTTGAAAGACTTTTTGATTGAATTGATGATTAAAAAAATATGCATTTATTTATATATTTATTTATTTTATTTATTATGATATTATAATATATTATATATCTTTTTTTTACATTACATTAATTAGAATTTTAATAATTAAAATTGAGTATTTTACTGCTTGATTTAACATTCCCAACATACATTCTGAAATGCATTTTGATTGAAATGATGATTTAAAAAGATGTATTTATTTATTTATATTTTTCACATGAATGCAAATTTATGATTTTTTTATGATTGTACAATTTGTACAAGTTTAATTTATGCTGATTGTAATAGAAGATGTAATGAGAATTAGATTTTTTAGATTTATATTATTCATTTAAATATATTAATTAATTAATTTATTTTTATTTTATTAATTTTTGTTTTATTTATTTATTTATTCTTTAACTTTTATTTATTTCTTATTTATATAAGATATTTTTTCATTTTGATTTATTTATTTTAATTTTTTTTTCATCCCTCGTTATCCAATTAATAATACCCAAATATATTGTAATTATTCAATGTATTGCCCAGACTAACTTGCAAGGAAAACACACTGTATTTGGTCAGTTATTTGAGTAGACATTTACACACATAAATATGCACTAGAAATGTGCCTCAAGTTTCTATCAGAAGTGCTTTAGTTCACATTTTATACGCATGGTCTTTCTCATTTGCTCTAGTAAAGAGATCCTCACCGACACTTATTCAAGCTCCGCAGAGTCTGTCTATAGAAAATACATACAGTTTATTTGGGAAATGTGGGTGAACTAATCCATTAAGCTTGACCAGCACTTGCCGGAACGCTGTAGATCACGATGTCATGCTTCACTTCAGTGTCTGCAGGTCATCTTAGATGTTCTGATGTTTTTGTATCTTCTTCTCAAACACCAGGGGCGGAGAGGTCACTGACCTCGTAAGAGAGAAGAGCTTCACGGTCAGTCAGTGGCTGGATATTTGCGTATACGTTTTGTTGTCTCAGATTTGAAAGTGGTTTAGTTAATAAAGCTTTACAGGCCATCTCAGAGGAACATTTTTACTCCGATGTTTCTCCTAAAATTAAATGGACTCAGATGACGCAATTGTTGACATGCAGTAAGAGAAATAAAAATCTGAGCAAGCCACATGAGATGACTTAAATCTGAGAAATCTGTCTCCACTTGTCCTCCATTTAATCTCATTCCTGTCCTGAAGAAACAATTGAGACAATAAGAAGTTCATTTGTGATTTTTCTCTCGTACGAGACCATCTCCACTTAATGTGTTTCTGTGTGTTTTATTTGAGTATTAGAGAGAGACCGAGCCGAAACAGACAAGACTAGGAACAAAGGAAGCCAAAACTTTCCTTTAATCTGGATGTTTATAGCAGAGTGTTTGAGGAAAGTCCCCCGGCTTTGTTCTCAGCGCCGTGTTTCTTATTCTTGTTCCGTAGAGACTGATTAGAGGGCAGGAGATTCTGTTACCTGATGTCCTCCATGTGTCTTCTAACTGCTGCTTCAATGTTTTTCTAGGGAAGCACGTTGAGGAAGAGGAAGATGTATGAAGAGTTCCTCAGTAAGGTGTCTATACTTGGTAAGTAATGAGAGCTTTAGTAGAGTCCCGTCAAAAGATTTCGATCTGTAAAACCATTTTAGAGTAAATTGTTGCATTAAACACAAATACCTTGTGTATTAAACATGGGAAAATCAAAATTGTGCAAACTGTCCGCGAAGCTATTCTTATAAAAAATGTTGCATTAAATGCAACGCAAATTTGCGTACTGTACTGATAACGTTTTACAAGTCTCATTTGTTAAAGTGCCCCTATTATGCCATATGCCAGTCGCCTACAATAGGTTTACATGCATGCAAGGTCAAAAAACACTTTAGTTTTCTCAAAATATGCATTTAATATCACCTCATTTTCCAACGATTCTCAAACGATTCATTCGAAGCAGTTCTAAGATTCAGTCTCTCTAAACCCCTCCTTTCAGTGAGCCTACTCTGCTTTGATTGGTCAGATGGCCCAATCTGTTGTGACTGGTCTACCGTGTACAGCACATGTCGGAAACGATATGCCCATAGTTCGGTATTTTGAACGCTCAATAGAAAATATAAACATCTATTATTTATCATACTTACAGATTGTGATTCAGTGGAGCCAGCTGGTCCAAATAAACTAGGTACTGAGCTGTCTTTCAAGAAGAAGCATTTTGTGAAACCCGCGTTGAACTCCCAGTCATCAGTAAAATGACGGGAACATAAAAAAGATTGGTGTTGTACTGCTGTGATACAGTGGGGAAAAAAAGAATTTTAACCACTGGTTCCTTGCAGCCTCATCATTCGGAAGTGAAAATGAAATGAATTTACTTTCACAGCATAGGACAGCGTCATCTTAACATGATGTTAACCACATGAACAATTCAACTTGTTCGCGGCCAGCCAATGTAGAGCATAGGTGGGCATTATGCAAATGTGTTACCCGTTGAATTACTAATGACTCGTTTAGGGGATTCAGAGTCGATTCTTCATTTTGGGAGACAGTAACTTTATTTATCGTGCACTTTTGGCTTTACAACTTTGCAGATCATCTACATTCAAATACAGTGGGTACGGAAAGTATTCAGACCCCCTTCAATTTTTCACTCTTTGTTATATTGCAGCCATTTGCTAAAATCATTTAAGTTAATTTTTTTTGTCTTCAGTTAAAAAAATGTGTGGAAAACACCTTGATTATTGATTTTAAAATGATTTTTAATGTATTGAGATAAAAAAAACCTTTAAAATATTAAGATATGTATTGAATCACAAAAATGTTTAATGTTTATTGTCATATTGGTGCATATAGATACAAATTTAATAATTAATAATTAAACATTATATATAAATATATTTAATATTATTAAATATTACATAAAAATGTATATTCTGTCTTGTTCTCATTTAAAAAAAGCAATGATAAGCAAATATATATTTTTATTTGTTATATAAAAATAATTTTCTTTTTGCCTTCATTGTGTATTTTTGTATATTACGCTACAGTACCCTAAAAGTGTAAGGTGCTAACATAGACACCCACATACACACTTTTTTTCTTAGTTGAAGCATGCGACGTTGATTTTTCCCTCACTAACAGCTCATGTTACGACTGAAGCAGGTGGATGTCTGCCCAGGCGTGAGGATGTCTTAGCCAGCCTGATAAAGTGACCATTAGTCTGGGGCATGCAGACAGACCGGCCCCAACACACAAACACACACCTCAGCCTCACACAACAGCCCCCTTTTAACTTAATAGTTAACATTATTATGAGCTCTGATCTGAGAATGATTGTCCGCTACTGTCCTGCATTGGGATGATGGGAAATGCACTGTGATGGGATGATGGGAAATGAAGAATGACAGAGTGAGCAAACAGTGAAGGGCAGAGGCGTTCATTATTGTTTGCAGCTGGAGGATGGAGCGGCGCTGCAGAAGTCCAGAGGGTTTTAGTGTGGTCGTGTTCGTGTGTGGTACGCCTGTGTGATGGATGCTGGAAGGTGGGAAGTGTTTGTGGAATGTGGTGGGCATTGAATGATGGCTTGGGCGGTTTCTTTTCTCACGGCCACAGCTTCAATAGTCCACGAGCACTTCAAAAGTCCACTTCTAGGTCGAGATGCAGTCCTCACATTCTGCAGGAAGTTCATGACAAGACTTGGTGTCTTTCTGATTAGTCGGTTTATTTATAAAAGCATTAGTCAGAGTCTCTGATGACACACCCACTGCTCACTCACGGACCACCGGATGCTCGTTGCACACACAAAAAAAGCAAAGCTTTCAATGGTCTCTAAAAATATATCTGTCTGTGGCTGCTTGTTACTTTTGGTTAGATGGATATTCAACAACTTTTCATTATAACTTCTATGCCTTTTATTTCAGTGCATTGCTGCTTTGTTGCACCATGATGTTATCATAGTATTATCAGATTTATCTAGAGGTGTTACGATTCACGTGTTTTCCCGATGCATTGATCACAAATGCTGCTGATCCATACATTTTTGGATTGTGAGTTATTTGCTTCGGTCAAGAATTTATTTAAAATGCTAAAAATCGAATGAGTTGTGATTTGGGAAAGTATTATTCAATATTTTAAAATATATAAATAATTTACTTGCATGCACAAATGAATGGAGATATCACACTATCATTTGCATCCTCATGCACATACCATTGATAAAGTGGCCAAATTATTGCATGGCTACTACTACTGAAATGAAACGCTTTATTTTTATGGTCATATTGGTGCATGTAAATAAAACTTTAGTTAAATATTATATATAAATATATTTAATATTTTTTTAAAAATAATATTTTTTGTCTTCATTTAAAAAAAAAATTATATTGTGTAGAAAACATACCTCGATTATTCATTTAAAAATTATTTTGAAGGTATGATTTTTATTTGCGTGAAAAATCACAGCTTTTTTTCTATAAGATAAATTTTTTATTTTATTTTTTTTTTACAAAATGGGATCCGGAATACTTTTTCTCAGCACTAAAGTATTTTATCAGCTCATTGCACTCTGTTATATTCTAAGTAGAATGATTTACATGTATTTAATGTGTTCACGTTCAGGTTTCTGGGTGCAATAAACAGTCTTAAGAGGATAGCTCACCCAAAAAGGAAAATCTGTCATCATTTAGTCATCCTCAAGTTGTTCAAAACCTATATGAGTTTCTTTCTTCTAATCTTCTGCTGAACAGTGAACACAAAAGAAGATATTTTGTAGACTGTGGGTAACCAAACTGTTGACGATAGCCATTGACTTCCACAGTATGGAAAAAAAAAAATAGATGAATTTTCAGTTTTGGGTGAACTGTCCCTTTAAGTAGTTTTTTTCTTGCTTAAGACACATTGGGAGAAGTATTTACATAATCATATGAATGCACTTTAAAAAAAATGTAATCAAATCTCATTGTGAATCGGATTGAATCAAATTGTTCTGAATCTGCAGAAATAGTTCCTGAATTGAATTGAAAACCTATGGATTGTAAATTGAATCGATTCACTTTCTCCCCAAATATTCACACCCCCTAACAACATTGTTATTATTATTATTGTTCGACCCTTGAATCCTGAGTTCAAGGGTTGAAGTTAAAGGGGTCATATGATGTTGCTAAAAAGAACATTATTAAGTTGATGTATTTCCTCAGCGACCAGCGCGGATCAGCTCTAGGCATGATGAAGCGGATATGGTCCTCTTTTGGAAGGCCAAACAAAGTAGTTTCACTTTCACAATGAAACACAGTGTTTTCACGACATGTCGGCGGCAACAACAAAACTACAGCGAGAATAAAAGTTACGCCTTCTTTCTTTGCGTGAACATTTGGGCAGCATTATGCAAATCTTCCCACATTGTGACGTAGACAAGTGGGGGCGTGTTAGAACGAGCCGTTTTAGGTAGGCGTGCTTGACTCTTAACTTTTATAAAGAATATCTCTTTGGATTTGAGACTTTAGACTTTGCAACTTTACAGATCTTCTTTATGCACCAAGAGCTTGTAACACTCCAAAGAGAAAGGAAAAATTGAAATCGCATCATATGACCCCTTTAAAGTATAGCTGTTCAGGTACCTTAAGATCCGAAAAGGAAAATCTGATTGAACGTTTTTGGCTTCCGTAACATTAAATGTTTGTGTCTTGCAGAATCCCTTGATAAGTGGGAGAGGTTGACTGTGGCCGATGCCCTGGAGCCTGTGCAGTTTGAAGATGGAGAGAAGATCGTAGTGCAGGGAGAACCTGGAGATGATTTCTTCATTATTACAGAGGTATGCGTAGAAATGACTCTTTTTGTTCATTACAGCTAGGAAAGAACAATCTTACCTTTTTGGTAACCACATTAACAGTCTTTTAAGTACTTGTTTCTCCAGGCTGACTAGAGGAGAATGGCTCTCCTTGGTTCCGCCCAAGGTTCCTTGAGGAGTTTGGTCCTGACACTTTCTAAAGTTGCTTACACACTATAGTTTCACAAGGCGAAAGCAACTTTTTAACTTTTACTGCAATGCAATCTGACGTAGGCCAAAGAAAGTTCCCAGTACTTTTGGAAATCTAGTTTTTTGGTATTCCTGCTTGATTTCATATTGATCTGACTCTTTCCACACCTTCTAAATAGATCAAACTGAGCTTTATGTCATGCGTGAGAGCCCTAGAGTTGTTTTCAGACAATCCCCATTGTTAGAAATGTATTGAATTAGGATCAGTATCATGAAACTTAAACTCTGAATTGAATTGTGTGAATATTGAATTATGACATTGTGAGGTAGTTTGCAGTAGAGTCCTACTATATATTGAATATATTGTGCATGTAAGTTTATTTCTGCTTGTTTTCTCTATCCTCTATTGTGTTAGCTGACACTCTCGCTTTGTGCTGTCAACACCAAAGAGCACATTTACATTTCTGAAAGCACTCGTGGTGCTGATTCAGCATTCTTCTCATTCTCTGCCAGATCTTTGAACAATATTTTGATTAACTCCACATTTATGAAGATGTTGTGAAGTCTGGAGGGGGCTCTTTTCCCGTCTGTGCATGTGCTCATATTTTCAGCACCTCTCTCTTTTTTCCTTCTCATTCTCTCCTCCATGAAGGTTGCAGAACTAATATCATCAGGCTGTTGAGTGAAGTAGAGCTCTAAACCTTCATTTGGATGCCTCTTGTTCCTGACCTGTGCTCCCATGAATCCACCTGTTTATTGCTTGCTTATTAATGGTGATTCCTAAGGCAAGCATGACTTTTATTTTTGCTCAAACTTTGGGTTGGTGTTTTGAACAAACCTCTAATAATAACTAGTAAACTTTGGTTCGTAACTCATCCTGAACCACTTTTGTGCCACAGACATGAATGATTCCTCTAATCACAAGGCTTGTTGAGGAGATATAATGGATTGATGATTTATTCCTAGCAGACAAAAATCCCATTGAAGGAGAAATTAGATTTTTGGGTTGGCCTGCTCATCATTTTGATAAAACATTCCTGATGTTGAGGAGCCAAACATCACACAGGTGAAATGTTGCATTACTATAGTATCTGTTAGATTTATTGTGGATTTGAGATTGATGACGCTCAGGTAAAGTCGTGAGTATGTGCGTTTGGAAAAGGCTTTTGCAAGAATTCTTCCTTTGGGGAATGTTATAAATCTGAGACTGATGAGCCGTATAAAGTGAATCTGGGACAACACACACTTGTAGCAGAAAGGTTAGTTCTTCGCTGATGAACAATGGAAGGAGAGGCTCGCCAGTGTTGAGTCTGTGTGAGTGTGACTGACCGCAAGTGTGGGAAACCTGCTGCTGTGTCCAGATGTGTGTGTGTGTGTGTGTGTGTGTGTGTGTGGCTTCAGACAAACAGACAGAAGCACTTGCAAATCTAGTTTCCAAAGGAAATGTCTTTAGCCAGAATCTATTCTATTTTATTCTATTCTATTCTATTCACCCAGTTCTATTGTGGTCTTATCTAGTTATTGTAGTTATTTGTATTTACTGTACACTACCATTCAAAAGTTCAGGGTCGATAAGATGTTTTTGAAAGAAGTCTCTTATTCTCACCTAGGCTGCATTTATTTGATCAAAAATGCAGTAATATTGTGAAATATTATTGCAGTGTAAAATAACTGCTTTCTATTTGAATATGTTTTAAAGTGTAACTTATTCCTGTGAGTCAAAGCTGAATTTTCAGCATCATTACTCCAGTCTTCAGTGTCACATGATCCTTCAGAAACTGACACATTTTTTTCAGAATCCTTTGATGAATCGAAAGTTAGAACAGCATTTATAGAAATATAATTTTTTTTACTAACAGTGTAAATGTATGTAAACTATGTATTTCAGTGCATACTTGCTGAAAAAAAAGGTTGCTCAGTTTTGTTCTATTCCATGTTCTATTCTTTTCTATTCGCTCTGCACTTTTCTGTTCTATTCTGCGTTCTATTCTGCTCTGATCTATTGTATTTGTTCTATTCGGTTTCTATTCTATTTACTCTTTACTGTTCTATTCTGCCTGGTGTTCTATTGTAATTTTTTCTGTTATATTCTATATGTTCTGTTCTGCTCTTTTTCTTCAGATCTATTCTGTTTTGTATTGTTCTATCCACTTTGCTCTGTTCTATTCTCTTTTTTTCTGTTTGCTATTCTATTTTCTATTTCAGTTCTTCTGTGCTTTTTTGCATTCTTCTACTCCAATATGCATTTTTATCATCTTGTGTTCATCTGGGCCAGGGAAGAGCAGGGCAGAGAGACAGATAAAAATAAATGAAGATGACTTTAGCATGAGACACGGCTCTGCCTCGTTGCTTGTTTGTGTCTCTCTCTCTTCTGTTCCTCTGTTTCTGCCTGATTCCCAGTGCAGGGTGGCCAGCGGTTCAGTGATGGAATGTGGGCTGCAGACTTTCACACAGGGTCAGGCCCAGACTTCAGACCTGAGCGAGGGAACCAGGGACGGCTTTTTACAGACACACTTACACAGGCTTGGGAAGGGAGAGATGTGTGGGTGTCATTGTCCAACTCTGGTCCCATAGTTCTTCCTTTTTGCTTCTTGTTTGTCTTGACAGACACTGTGAATGAAACTTCTTCCTTTTAGTTATTTCACCTCTTTCATTTTTGTGGTTTGGACCATCATTCATACACACACACACACACACACACACACACACGCACACACACACGCACACACACACACACACACACACACACACACCCACACACCCACGACTAATTACACACTAAATAGGAAGATCACAGGACACATATTGAAACAAAGTTTGTTGCTTGCAGCCTTAAACTGACATTTTGTTATTGATTTATCACATTATGGTTCTGCTCCAAAGCCAAGTGAACCTTGCTCTCTACTTCCAACATCAGGGTGACCATACATACTCTTTTTCATGGACATATCCTGGCCAGGATTTCTAAATAACCTAAAATATCTGGGATTTGGCTGTTTTCCTTTGTTGACATGCTTTCTACAGTCCTCATACAATCTATCTATCTATCTATCTATCTATCTATACTGTAGATCCCACCTCCTGACACGCTATAATTCAAATATGTCAATTATGTACAATGCCTGCATGCTATTGGTCATACTAATTCAGCAAAATACAGACATTTTGGACAATTTAGAAATCCTGGCCAGGACATGTCTGGGAAAAACAGGACAAATGGTCACCCTGCCTACATAGGCTGCTCCCTTCTAAGGCATCATCTTAGTCCAGTTTGTATTGGTACTTTTCTGTAAAGATATAATCTTTATAATTCACAATTCTTTAATTCATAATTGACATTTCTCTTGCATTATCTGTCATCTCGGATAATTTTTTTCCCCAATGAGCTTGTTGCAATGAGTACATGCAATGCATTTTAATGCTGCGTAATCTTTAAGCATTTAAGACTAAAGCCAATAACTGTACCCACTACAACCAATACAATTTCAGTCCAATGAGGATTTGTTATTAAATTGCCTCACAAAATCTTTATTGCACATTTTCGCAATTTACACCAAACTTACAAGAGAAAGATGAAGAAAAAACATCTCTCTGTCTCTGAGAGTTATGTATATAATATTATATTTATGCACGTCATACTCTGTGTTTGAAACCGTGTTTTTTTTAGTATCATTAAGACACTATTATCATTTTTATTAATATTTTTATTTTATTTTAGTTACTTTTTAGTATTTTTTGTGTTTTTGTCATTTTTAGTTTTTTTATTATGTGTATATAGTTTTTATTCATTTTCATTTTAGTTTTATTTATTTTAGTACATTGTTGAACTAAATGAATATGATTTATATTTTTCTTTTATTTTTTATATTTTATTTCAGTAATGGAATAATTTTTTTATGTTTTTTTTATTTTTTTAATTTTTTTTTTTAGTTAATTATTATAACTCTGTTTTGGAATACATTTGTTGTTTGTTGGATTGAGTCACAGAGCAACAATGATTTGATGCGTCACACATTAACTGATTTCACCACGTATAACATTCCATCATCTTAATTTGGGCCGTGGTAAATGTGATGATTCATGATATGGTTTATTACCCATACAGCTGCTCTCAGACTGTCTTAATCGTGTGAGAGCAGAGGGCCAATTAGAGATCTCTGTGCCATACGTCTGCTGAATTGTTTGCATTTGGGTGTTTGTGTTTGTATTTTGTGTGTGTTAAATAGGTTTTCCCACAGATACCAAAAAAATGTGTTGCCCATTGTGAGACTTTTAATTTGATAGTAATGCAAAACCAACAGCTCCAGGGCATCCCCATGATGTCATACCTCTGGAGAGCACGTCCCCAGCCAAGATCCTGCACATACCAGGACGCTGATCCACTGGGGTCACATCGAAACATTCAAAGCTTAAAACTTAGCTTAAAAGCTTTTTTTAAAGAAAAATATGGACTCTGTCATTATGTACCACATAATTATAGGCACATTCAAATCGGAATAAGATGAAAGCCATCCCTGGCATATTAAAAATTCAATGTTCTGACTGTTTCCACATTTTCTCACAGGGTTAGGTCTTTTGCACATTAAAGTTATTACATGTACATTTACATTTAGTCCTTCTGCAGATGCTTTTATCCAAAGTGACTTACAATTGGGGAATACATAAAGCGATTCTTCTTAAAGAGGCAAACAGACAAAGGAAGTGCTTGTAATACCAAGTTTTAGGCATTGTTCAAATAAGTACAACTAGAAAGGGAAGGAATAAATAAAGAGAAAGACAAATTATTATTATTATATATATTTTTTTTAATTTAAGATGAAGTCAAGTAGCATTGAAAGAGATGAGTTTTCAGCTGTTGCTTGAAAATTGTCAGGGATTCAGCATTCCGGATAGGGGTGGGAAGATCATTCCACCAGCCAGGAATGGTGAACGAGAATGTTCTGGAAAGTGATTTTGAGCCTCTCTGTGATGGTACCACGAGGCGTCGCTCACTAGCAGATCTCAGACTTCTGGAGGGGATGTAGATTCGTAGTAGTGAGTGGAAGTAGGCGGGTGCTGAGCCTGTGGCTGTTCTATATGCAAGCATCAATGTCTTGAACTTGATGCGAGCTGCAACCGGTAGCCAGTGCAAGGAGATAAAGAGAGGTGTAACATGGGCTTTTTGGGCTCGTTGAAGACCAGTCATGCCGCTGCATTCTGAATCATTTGTAGAGGTTTGATTGTGCTTGATGGAAGTCCAGCCAGAAGAGCATTGTAGTAGTCCAGCCTAGAAATGACATGGGCCTGGACAAGTAGTTGTGCAGCATGCTCCGTTAGAAAGGGCCTGATCTTTCTGATGTTGTGCAATGCAAACCTGCAAGATCAAGCGGTCTTTGCAATGTGGTCTTTGAAGGTCAGCTGGTCATCAAAGATTACACCAAGATTTCTGACCGAAGTTGATGGGGTAATTGTAAAAGAACCTAGCTGGATGGTGAAATCATGCTGTAGAGTTAGAGTGGCAGGGAAGACAAGAAGCTCAGTCTTTGCCAGGTTGAGCTGTAGGTGATGATCTTTCATCTATGCCAAGATGTCCGCCAGGCAGCCTGAGATCCGTGCAGTTACCTTTGGATCATCTGGTTGAAATGAGATATAGAGCTGTGTCATCAGCATAGCAATGATAGGAGAAGCCATGTACCTGTATGATGGGGACCCAGTGATGTAGTGTATATGGAGAAGACAACTCATTCGAGGGTTTTCGCTATGAATGGAAGGAGAGAGACAGGTCTGTAGCTATCTGTAAGTGAAGTGTTTTATGTAGGTTTTTTGAGCAGTGGGGTTACCCGAGCCTGCTTGAATGCAGTGGGGAAGGTGCCTGTGAGGAGAGGTGTGTTGATGATGTGTGTGAGTGCTGGTAAGAGTGTAGGAGAAATTGCTTGGAGAAGGTGTGAGGGGATTGGGTCCAGAGGGCATGTTGTAGGATGGCTGGAGAGGAGAAGTTTTGATACTTCTGCCTCAGTGAGGGGACAGAAGGAGAAGGTGGGAGTTTTAGCAGTGGGTGTGGTTGGTTTGAAGTCCTGTATGTGTGGGGCTGAAAATTGACTACTGATTGTTCTAGTTTTGTCTGTG
Source organism: Sinocyclocheilus anshuiensis (assembly GCF_001515605.1). Lineage (NCBI taxonomy): Eukaryota > Metazoa > Chordata > Actinopteri > Cypriniformes > Cyprinidae > Sinocyclocheilus > Sinocyclocheilus anshuiensis. The sequence goes on along the minus strand of NW_015548204.1, from coordinate 111,801 downwards.
AAGAATGTGGCGAAATCATCAGCTCTTATAGAAGTGGTGGGAGGTGGTGGAGGGGGACAGAGGAGAGAATTGAATGTTTTGAAGAGATTACGTGTGTCTGGAGCACTGTTGATCTTATTGTGGAAGTAGGAAGATTTGGCAGTATGGACTTCCGCAGAGAAGTATTGCATAAGTATTGCAAGTAAGAGCTGGTCAAAGGACTGTACTTTTGTATGTGAGACATATATGTCTAGTCTCAGACTGTGCTAACAATCTTTCTGTATGAATATGACCTGCCCATAGATAGATAGATAGATAGATAGACAGATGGATGGATGGATTTTGACGCTCAGCTGTTTGTAGTGCTTTTTGGGATTACTGGGATACATGATTACTGCCTTACATTCTGGCCAAAAGAAGGAATAATTATACTAATCAGTAATTTGTAACTTGTAAGATAAATAGTGATGTGTGAACGAGCGTGAGAAAATAAAACGTAAAAGATAGTTCTGCCTAATTCATCCCATTAAAGCGTGCACAAATATGTATAACTAACATGCCCACATCAATGCAGGAGATGCAGAGGAGAAGATTCGGATGTATTTCAGAATCAGATAGAGCTTTTATGCATCAAGGCAAATTAGATGGCATGGTTCTCCTAAAAGAGACAGAGGTGGAGAGCTGCCCACCCAGACACCACAACCAGACTTTACTGAACGTGAGTAAACAGCAAGTCAACAACATTGGCATCCCAAACTCTCTGTGTCTTTGGTGCCCAATTGAGCTTGATGCCCTCAGGTAAAAATGGTAGGCTGAATGCATGAGTTACCTTAGCTATATGCTCGACTGAACTGGAATGTTTGTGTTCTAGACGATGAATAAGATGTTGGCAGCGTGTCTGATTCTTCATATTGGCAGTGAGGCAGTCCCACAGCTGTGGACCTCTGTAACATAATGCCTTTCCACCAGCAGATGTTCGTACAGTGCATGGAAGAGGCATGCATCCTGTGATCTGTCAGGTAGTCTTACAGATTATATTGCAGAGCTTTGTAAGTTAGCAGTGAAATTTCATAGTCTTAGACCTGATTTTGACATTTACTGAAGAAAATCTGACTAGTGCTCAACCATGAAAAAGTTATCCACATAGGTGGTTGCCACGGGTGGTTTTAGCACTCTGTTATTATGGTTGCTAGACTGTTATTGGTGGTTGCTAGGGTGTTGCTATGCAATTTCTGAAGTGTTCTAAGTGGTTTTAGCATCTTCTGTGGTTGCTAAACCGTTATTGTTGGTTGCTAGTGTGTTGCTATGCAAGTTCTAGTGTTCTAGGTTTTAGTAATTGATGTGGTTCCTAGAGTGTTACCATGCAATTTCTGAAGTGTTTTAGGAATTTATGTTGTGTGTTGCTGTGCAATTTATAAAGTGTTTAAAGTTGTTTCAACACCTTGTTATGTGGTTCCTACAGTGTTATGGGTGGTTGCTAGGGTGGTGCTATGAAATTTCTAAAGTGTTCAAAGTGGTTTTAACGTCTTGTTATGTGGTTGCTAGAATCTTATGGGTGATTGCTGGGATATTGCTATGCAATTTCTAAAGTTTTTAAGTGGTTTAGCACATTGTTTTGTGGTTGCTAGAATGTTATAGGAGGTTGCTAGGATGTTTCAGTGCTGCCTATAGTGTTCTAAGAGGTTTTAGCACTTTGCTATGTAGTTTCTAGGGTGTTGCTATGCAATTTCAAAAGTGTTCTAAATGATTTTAGCACCTTGTTATGTGACTGTTAGAATGTTATGGTTGGTTGTTGCTATGCTGCTCCTGGGGTGTTCTAAGATGTTTTAGCACTTTATTATGTGGTTTTCAAAGGTGTTGCTACACAATTTCCAAGGTGTTCTAAGATTAAATAAATGTTCAGCTCAAAATTGACCATAACACCGGGATCTTTACAGTTGTGGAAAACAGTACAGAAGAACCCTTTTGTTTTGAAAGGGCATAATTGTGTTTAATCAGTGAAGCAGTGGAAGTTGAATGTTTATAATGATAGAAATAATAACTCCAGGATACAACTTTGATGGACACTATCCTAGACCCTTAATTTTCACACGTGACCCATGATTTTCAAGTCTTCCTTAACAGGATGTTAAGGTCAATGGGGTCAACTGTGTGCTGAAAGCTCCAAAGAGATCCAGTAGTGCTACAAGTGAGATACAACCATGGGCAGTGGGCAGTATGTTATTGACAACTTTGACGAGTGCCATTTTAGTCTTCTGCAACGCTGTTTAAAATCATGTCAGTGTCCACTAACAGTTTGAGTGTAGACAACAACTGTTTTGAGAACAAACAACTCAGGTCTGGCGTCCATCAAGTGCTAGGCCTCTTCTCACTGTATGTGCTCTCTCTTAGTAACAATTTGTATGCATTACATTGATTTCCACTAATAAGGAAATGAAATCCAATCAAAATTGGACATGCAAGTAAGTTCCTTGATTTTTAAATTTTTTTTTTTATTAGACGTTTATGGAATAGCTTTAATCGCTAGTGTTGTTCTCTAAGATCTGGTTGTAACTGGGCTGTTGTTTGAAACCCACATCAGCAGTATCTGGAGGACTCCTTGCTCTCACATATGTAACATCACTTAATCATAAAGTTCCTCAATGACATTTAAAAACTAGTCCATGGTTTCTCTCTTCATCTAAATTACGAATAGGATACAAATTGTTGCTATTGATGTGCAAAGCCCTGAGTGACACAGCAAAAGAGTCTGTAGATGACCTCTTGACCTGCTACCAACCCCCACATTTGCTCACAAGATTCTAGTCACATAAGGACCTTAAAGGATATTATTCTACTTATGTATCAAGGAGATCCAATAGTGCTACCAGCTACAGCACTGGTCAGTGGACAATAATCTGTTATTGAAGACTTTGACAGTGCTATTTCAGTAATTATCCACACTAGACTGACACTGGTTTATAAATAAATATTTAATAATATAAGTCTATGAACACTAAAATTATGTATTTTTATTTGGTTTAATAATAATTGAGTTTTATTCATTTTTAATTGGTTATTATTATTATTATTATTATATTTACATTTATATTTATGTAATTTATCTAAATGTATATATTTATTTAGTAATATTTAATATAATAATTATTCATTATTACCAAATACTATGTTTAATTATTATTTTTACATTTAGGCACATGTGTTTAACTTCTCTTATATTACAGATTTTTGCCTGTTTTACTTTTATTACTTATATTTACATTTTTAATACATTTTGTAATAATAATAATAATAATTATTAATGTTATAATTATTAATTATTACTAAATACTATTATGTTTAATTATTTTTTTTATAATTTATGCACATTTGTTTAGCTTCTCTTATATTACTGATTTTTTTTGCCTGTTTTACTTTTTTTTAAATATTTACATCACTTACTGTACATTATTCCAATTATTGTTTTATGTGCTTTTTTGCATTTTTACATACTTAATTTTGTATTGATTAATTGCTTTTAGTGTTTTCAATGTCTGTAAAGTGACTACGAATAGAAAAGCCCTGGCCTGTGAGCCTCCCTCCTTTTACTGTTGGATTGTGGGTAATTTGTCCTTGATGTGACAAATGTGACAGAACGTGTGTGTCTCCTTGTTTATCTTTCTAAATGAGTTTTTGCAATGCAGTGTGGGCCGTTGCATGCAGTGGAACTCTATAACTGTTGAAAAATCTCAACACTGACAGGCCCAGGTGTGCGTGTATGTGTGTGTGTGTGTCGGTCTATGACGTGTTTTCGTATGTGTCTTGCGAGTCCCAGAGTTGTCTAAATCCTGTACACCTGCAGGCATTTAATGCAAAGAATCTCTTTTTCACTAATCCTTCTGACGTGTCTCAAACTCGACACCGTGAGCTAGGCTTTTCTGTCTCCTTTTTCTCGTCTTTTGGTAGTTTTCCTCCTCATTAAATCTGCATATCACTTTCTCTTTCTCTTCCCAGGGTACAGCATCTGTTCTGCAGCGCAGGTCTGATAATGAGGAATATGTTGAAGTGGGCCGCCTGGGTCCATCTGACTACTTCGGTGAGTGTTGTGAGGATCGCAGAGCCTGCAACGTTGTGCCAGAGTCTTGTAAATAAGAGAACAGAAGTGCCTGAGCCAGACAGGAAGAGTAGCTTTCCTAACAGGTGGCAGTTCGTCATGTGCAGGGCTTGCAGAATGTAGATCTGTGTGCTTGTTTACCGTCAGTGCGGTTTACACTGCTGCACCACAGGCGCACTGATCTTTGGTTTATCACACGACATAGTGAGTATAGTAATATTTACATTATATAGCGAGACACTGCTTTTTGTATTGTGACTGTATAATTTCAAAGCGGTGTGTTTATGTTATCAGCATACAGCAAAGGCAGTGAATTTTAACTGATGACTGCTTAAAGATGGGGTGAGACATTTCTGCAACACTAGTGTCACCAAACAGAATGGCAGAAATAGTGATTGTTTTAAACAGAGTTTCTAAACACTCCCCGATCTTCCATTGGTTGGCCAATGAGATAGTCCCTCCTCAAACTCAAACCATTGGATTGAGTCAATGTTGCACTGTTAGGCTGCTCAAATGGCTTAATTACTTATTAGTTTCTGCATAAAAAATAAAGTACCTTTAAATGTCTTTAAATGTTTAAATGTCTTTAAATACTTTATTGTTGTGATTTTTTTTCTTTAAAGGGGTCATAAATGTAAACATTTGTATAATTTCATTGACTTGTAAAGTCAATGTTCTTACACACACAGAGCAAAAACAGTCATAATAATACAATAATAAAAAATGTAATAACATTTTTATAATTATTTGCATTAATATATTATTTATAATAATGTTGATGATGATCATTACACCAATTACAACTAAATATTATTACATTTAATTATTTTGAAAATGTTTCATTTATTATATATTTATGATTTTTGCCATGTTTTAGTTATTTTTTAATGTAACATACATCCTTAACATTATTCTAATTATTGTTTTACTTACATTTTTAGCATACTTTGTCTTATACTGATTAACTACTGTTGGTCTTTGCAACTTCTGTAAAATAATATAGAGAAGCCCTGACCTGTGAGCCTCCCTCCTTTTATTTTCAAACATTTAGTGAAATAACATATTATTTTATCACAATTTTTAGATTTTTTTTTTCCTTTAAAAGGGTCATAATCTACACATTTGTGTCATTATACACATTCAATGTTCTTGCAAAAACAGTGCAAAACCATATTTGTTTCCACTCTGTCTGAATTAGACTGACTGTTTTTGCTACTGTACCTTTAAGACTTCTATATGTAAATAAACCTTTGCTACGACCAGCTGACATCTATGTAGCGGCATAGTTCACATTTGTTCATTAGGGATAGCCAGGTTACTAAGTATTAAATAGGTGTTGTTAATTATGTAAATTTAAGCGGTACCAAAACAGAGCCCTGAGGGACACCAGACCTGATGCCATAACGAATTTGTGAATTCTTTTGTCAACCTAGTATTAATTAATAGCCTGGATGCACTGGGATATTTTGAGTTTTGAATGTTAGAGTATGTAAGATCGATTTTATGTCAGAGTGAAAAAAGTGAGAAAAATCTAAATGGATTTCTATGATGTGTAACCTTTGAATCAAGTCATTAAGCTAATCTATGTGCATTTGTTTTATTTGTTCAGGTGAGATAGCGCTGCTACTGAACAGACCCCGTGCGGCCACTGTTGTGGCCAGAGGTCCGCTCAAGTGCGTGAAGCTGGACAGGCCACGTTTCGAGCGTGTCCTCGGGCCCTGCTCTGAGATCCTCAAGAGGAACATTCAGAGATATAACAGCTTCATTTCCCTCACAGTCTAACCCAACCATCTGACACTTGTCTAGACCTCTGTCAGGTTACTTGGGTGCCTGGTTGCATAAAATAATGTGTGAGGTACTTCATCAGTTTTGCTTAAATCATTAGCTTAACTCTAGTTGAGTTGCTCTGAACAGGGTCGACAGTAGATAATAATAAAAAACAACTTATTTTATGCAGCCAAGCATTCAGTTTTGACTTTTTTTTCTTTTCTTTTCTTTTTTTTATTGCAAGAAGCACAAGTGCTCCACCTTTCTGCTTTTTTCCTTTATGTGATTTTCTTTTTCTTATGTGCACTTTGAATTGACCTATGCTGTCACGAAGCTATATTTCTGCAGATTAGGAGAGGAAATGAGTGATATGGACTGATGAAAATGGACTGATATGAAACAGCGTTGAACAGGAAGGTAATATTACAGATGGTATAAGTATATGAATATGTTTACATAGAGGAAAGAGTTTTTTAACCTTTGCCTTTTAGCTGTGTTTAGCGTGCTGTGTTTAACCCCACGTGGGTCAGTTTGCCATCTTGTTCGAGAGCTCTGACCCTCTGATGCGAAATCTGTTTATTGAAAAGCGTTTTTTGCTGTTCTATAGTGATATTTTCTTCTTGGCTGTTCCATCCCTTAACCTTCTCTGAGTTGTGCTTCTGCAGCTGGAATTAATGGGAAGGGGTTTGTTACATTTTAAGACACAAGTTTTAATAGAGGACAGCTTTAAAGGGTTTTCATGGGAGTCTCGCTGAAGTCTTAATGTGTTGTAAGAGTTAAATCTGTATGCTGTTGCTGTCTTTTATTCTTTACAATGCAATTGTATTACACACAAATGCACATCCACACACATGCTCTTACTGTACATCCTGAGGCCATGACAAGTTTGGGTGAATCTCATGAAACCTGTCAAGAACATTTCCAGGTCGTATTTCACCCCGATTCCCCAAAACACACACACACACACACACACACACACACACACACACACACACACACACACACACATTATAGGACCACTGAGTCCTATATTTTATTTTTAGGACCACTGAGATTTGGAGTAGTATTTTTTGTACTACCTTTAATTTATGCTGATTTAAATAATAAATATATATATATTTTTACTCTAAAACAGTAAATAAAAAATACAAAATTGACAATTTTGGGAATTATAATACATTTTTGGGAAGGACATGGGAATAAGATTTTTATTTTTGTCGTACAGTATTGATAATATTGTGGAGAAATGTACGCAGTTGTCAAAAAAATAATGCAAACATCCTAAAAATGCTCTTCAAAATATGTTTAAATTGATTTATGAACAAAATAATTACATTTTAGAGTGAAATGTGACAAGTGTGACAAGTGACTAATGGATGTGATCCAACATTGATCAGAAATGGGAAAAAGTTAATTAAAAAAAATTTAGAATAATGGTAAGTACGCTAATTTTGTGGGAAAGATTTTTTGTAGTACAGTATCGAGAATATTGTGGACAAATGCACACAATTGTCATGAAAATAATACAAATACAAAGCAAAAATGTCCCAAAAATGGTCTTAAAAATAGGTTTGAATTTATTAATGAAAAATATAATTCAATTTTGGGGTGAAGTGTGACATTTTTGTGTGTGATTCACCAGTTTACTATGCAGTACTTATGGAAATGTTCTAGAATTGAATAGAAATTATAAAATTTGTTCTCAGTACCTGCCTACAACAGCATTTTGGCCATTGTTTGTGTGTTCAAAACATTTACCTGTATAATTCACTTATGAGGCTCAAAAGTGCTGTAGGTTTTGAGACAGCCATTGTTTGTTTGTCGTGACTTAAGGAGAGTGTTGGTTTTTTGCAGTTTAGTTTATTTAGATGAATATGTTGGAGGTTATTTGAGTGAATTTGGAAGGGGTGATTGTGCATGCTTTGTTTCTTGGTTTTTACAAAATAAAATGCACACACACACACACACACACACACACACACACACACACCAACGTCTACACACATTCTGTGACTCAAATCTTTAGGCCAATAAAGAAAAGCTTCTGAACACCATTAAATGTCTTGTCACTGTTTAATGCATTTGTTTGTCTCTTGAAACCCCCTTTGATCTTTTCTAGATTACCTTATCATTCTTCCTGTCTGTTTGACTCTCGTTCACCCCGGATCTCTCTCTCTCTTTTACTCCCACTGTCAGTCAGATGTCAGCTTGTGTTGTCAGAGGAAGGGGAGGCCAGCGAGATTAAACTGGAGCTTTTGGCTTTGACACATTCCATCTGATCTTAACTACACTAAATCAACTGGGGAATGTACTCAAGCCTGCCAGTCAACCACTTTAAACACACACACACACACACTTGATTATAAAAGCTTCAGGCTGAATTGATGACCTCTTATTTTAAGACCTCTATTTTCTTTCCATTTTGTTTTTATTAAGGACATTTTTTATTTTACATATCAGTTGATTTGCATGTTTTAAGGGCATTAATGTTTGTATTTATATTTTTTACATATGAAGCTTTTTTTGCATGCTTTAAAGGAATTCATTTTCTATTTCTTTCTAATAGCATTGCAATAGTTTGCATGATTTAAAGGTATTAATTTTCTTTTATTTGTCTGTTTTCTAACAATTATGCTTTTTAATTTTACTGATGGAATTATGTATTTATTAATTTTTGCATGTTTTAAATGTTACCTTTTTACCAACTTTGTTTGAATTGTCTATTTTAACTTTTTAAAGGGGTCATATGATGTTGCTTTGCATATGATTATTTAGTGTATTTGGTGTAATGAAATGTGTTTATGCGGTTTAAGGTTATTTTGTTTTTACATTATTTTCCACATACTGTACATTATTGTTTCTCCTCTATGCCCTGCCTTTCTGAAATGCGTCGATTTTTACAAAGCTCATCGGTCTGAAAAGCGAGGTGTGCTCTGATTGGCCAGCTATCCAGTGCGTTGTGATTGGCTGAATACCTCAAGTGTGTGACGGAAATGTTACGCCCCTTACCATATTGTGATGCCTTGTCCCAAAAACATTAAAACCCATTATAAACTGATCCACTGATCATGTGCTCGTTACTCCACTACACACCTCGGATCACTTCCTCCTCACTCTTAACCTCAACATGGTTCCTGACACAACACATACCCCTACACATGTCACTTTTCGACGTAACCTACGCTCTCTCTCACCCTCCCGGCTATCTGCTATGGTTTCGTCTTTGCTTCCTTCCCCTGAACAGTTATCATCTCTTGATGTTAACCGTGCTACTGATACTTTCTGCTCCACTCTTACGTCTTGTTTAGACATGTTATGCACCAAGAGCTTGTAACACTCCAAAGAGAAAGGAAAATTTGAAATCGCATCATATGACCCCTTTAAATGTAACTTCAATAAGATATTTTTTAATTCTTTGCATGTTTTAAAAGTTTGAATTATCTTGCCTTTAATGTTGCTTTAACTATTGTTTTGCATGTTTTAATGACATTAGTATTTTTATTTATAATCATGTAAAAATAAAATTCTAAAAGTCTAACATTATGCTACATTATAATGTTAGACTTTTAGAATTTTATTTTTACATGATTATTTTGTATTATCTGTTTTTAATAATTATGCTTTTTAATTTTAGTAATAGAGTATATTAATTTATTTGCATATTTGAACTAAATTTAGGTTTAAATTTTGCCTTTTTTAACTAATGAGGCTTTTTAATTTAACTTTCGTAATAAGGCTTTGCAAATTCTTTGCATGATTTAAAAGTTTGAATTATCTTGCTTTTTATGTTCCTTTAATTGTTTGTTTGTTTGCACCACAATGTTTTTTTTTTTTTTTTACAGTTAGTTTATTTGGAGCAGATTTGCAACTGGAGTCTCAGTAGATTTCATTACCAGCGACCCGCCTTTACCACCCCACCCTGTCATGAATGATTTAACAGATTTGCCCCCGACCATTACTGTGAGAACACGTTGATATTCAAGCTTAAATTGTATAACTGCTAACATGTCATCTTTGTGTCCCAAACTAATCCCTGTATGGCAGTATCAATGTATGAACATCCACATTACAGTTAAATCCTGACCTGCTTGGGTCGAGGACTGGGATGTGCTGCCAGCTCTAATGAGAAAACAAGAATGAAAGGATCAGAGGAAAGGAGGTGCTGAGGTCAATCAGGAGAGCACCAGATCAGGTCAGCAGATCACAATCTCTCTGAATAATGGAATTCCACAAAAATTCAAAGGAGTTAATGGAACAGGAATAAAGCGATGATCTGATTACAGTTCAAACACTGCTCCGACTTTTGGAGTTTTTAAAATTCAGCCGGAACTCAAAGCATCAAATATGAGAACTTCATGCACACTATAATTATAGACTGACAGATTCAGATCTAGTAATATGATCATAGGAAGTATGTAGTCTAATTTTTTTCCATGTATGCATGTATGTGTGTGTGTGTGTTGTGGGCTAAACTGAACTGTTTATTTTTCCACATACTGTATATGACTAATCAAAGATGATTTATAACCAAATTCCCGCAGGACATTAGACACTTAGAGGATTCTCTTTGATGTGTTTCCTGTTTGGTGATGTAGTGTCCATTCACCTGCCTATGTAAAGAAGAAAAACGGCCCAATGACAGTTCAGTCCAAGAGGAACAGCACAAGCAATTGTCCTAATGAATCATTCATTCATTTCACCCTTTGAAGAAAATAAATAAATAAATAAATCTTTACCACTCATACTAATTTTTGTTGTGTGCAGTATACATGGAATACCAGGATGGTATTAGTGTCTTACGTTTTGTAATAATTTGTTTTTTTATGGATTTTTGGATGTGTGTGAGACTTGGAACTGACAATAAAGACAATAAAGTTTTTTGAATTTGAATGAAGCACTACATTTAGCTGCACGTGCAATATATAACTATGACACAATGCATTGGGCAAGGCAATTATAGTTAACTAAAACTAAAACCATTTAAAAAAATCATTACTTAAAATAAATGGAAGTACATTTATATGTATGTATGTATGTATGTATATATACATATATATATATATATATATATATAATTTCAGGTACTTGATGTTGTGCACATACATCTTCTGATGCCGCTGGACTCATCATCAGTGATGTTCCTGGAATCATCGGGTGTTTCGGGTCTTTCAACATCATACACCCTCCTCCAGGTGACCCAGCTGGGACTGATCAGACCCAAGCTTGTGTCCAGCTGACTAGCTACTTAGCACTCCATGGCTCTCCTCTTTTGAGCCATAGTCACCTTGAAGCCCTCTCTGCTGCTTCAGTGGTGCTGCGTATAGCTACCCTCCTGCTCGCTCCCTCAATGCCCAGCTCTCTGTAGGCTCTGGCCAAGGAACGTGCTGCAAACCCCCTACATCCAACTTCAACTGGGATGCACCTCGCTCTCCATCCTGCCTGCTTGCAGTCGCTGACGAGTCCTTCATACTTGGAGAGCTTCCTTTCAAAAGCTTCTTCCGAGCGATCTTCCCAAGGGACGGTCAGTTCCAGCAGCACAACTTGTTTTGTGGATTCCAATACGAGGATGATGTCTGGTTGTAGAGTAGTAACTACAATATGACTAGGGAACTTCAGATGTTTTTCTAGGTCCACTAGCAGTTGCCAGTCCCTTGCAGAGGCCAGTATGCTGGCAGATTTCCTCTTCGTTGAAGTAGGCTGCTCTCCAGCTCTGACGAAGTTAATTCTCTGCTTGGAGGGTCGGGACCACTTTGCCCTTTCAACTCCAGTACCGATAACTTCAGCAATGGTCTTCAGGACTCGATCGTGCCTCCATCGGTACCGACCTTCTCCAAGTGCCTTTGGGCAGCAGCTCAAAATATGCTCCAGGGTTCCACGCTTGGAGCACAGTGGGCATGCTGATGACTCTACTTTTCCCCATAAGTGAAGATTTGATGGACTCGGCAGGACATCGTACACTGACAGGATGAGAAATTTAATACGGTATGGCTCAGCCTTCCAAAGCTCCGTCCAGGTAACTTTCCTATCTATTGCTTTCTCCCATCTCGTCCAGGCTCCTTGTTGTTTCATTCCCACTGCCCTGCAGGATCTAATCTCCTCCACAGTTGCTCTCACCTCCTCCTGAACAAGGCTGTTCCTTTTCTTCCTTCTGCTGAGGTTCACATGTGGCGTCGGAAAGGATCCCAGCCCAGCTCTGCCTTGTGTAACTACTCCCACCAGCCTCCTGTTCCGCAACCTTGCCTCTGCCTCCTGAACAGCCTCTTCTGCCGTCCATTTTCTGCCAGTCCTCACTTGGATCCCTGCTTTGGCTACTTTCTGGTCTCTTGAGTCCCTGTTATTGTAACACTTCTCTAGTTCTTGTTACTTTGAATTCCTCCTCTAAGGATTTGAAAGGTAGCTGCAGCTTGTTGTAATGTCCATAAAGCACAATGCTGCTCAGGCTCTTCGGCAACCCCAGCCATCTCCTGAGGTAGCTACTAACTTTCCTCTCCAAGATCTCAACTGTTGTAATCGGTACTTCATATACAAGAAGGGGCCACAGAATTCTAGGGAGAATGCCGTACTGGTACACCCAGGCTTTAAACTTCCCTGGCAAGCCTGAATTGTCTGTAGATTTCAGCCAACACTCTAACTCTGTACAGGTGGCATGGATCGATCTTGTGTTGTGTCTCTCAAAGAACTGTCGGAACACCTTGCCTAGACTCTTGACTGACTTTTCTGAAATAGTTGGGATGGTTGTGCCTGCAATGTGGAATCTTAGTTTATCTTCCACCTTCCCTTTCTTCAGTACCAATGATCTTGATTTGGCAGGTTTGAAATGCATACGGGTCCACTCCATTAGCTTCTATAGGCCCTGTAAAATCCACCGACATCCTGGGACTAATTCTGTGGTGACTGTAAGATCATCCATAAAAGCCCTGATGGGTGGTTGTCGCTGGGCCGAATTTGTTGTAGGGCCTCTGCACTGTGGTTCAGCA
>NW_015548204.1:90311-98824 GCF_001515605.1 Sinocyclocheilus anshuiensis | reverse complement strand
TTCAGCAGACTTGGTGAGCATATTCATGGCTAGTGAGAACAGTATGACAGAAATAGTACATCCTGTAATGATCCCAATCTCAACCTTGTGCCAGCTTTATGTCATTGCTCCTGAAGAGACCCTCATCCTGAAATTGCTGTAATAATCATTGATGAGGTCTGTAATTCTGCTGGGGATATGGTACCTGGTTAGTGTATGCTGCACCAGCTTATGAGGAATGTAACCATACGCATTTGCCAGGTCTAGCCATAAGACCGATAAGTTGCCCTTATTCTCTCTGGCCTCCCTAATGAGCTGCGTCACTACGCCAGTGTGCTCCAAGCAGCCTGGAATACCTGCAACTCCACCCTTCTGTACTGACGTATCGATATAGGTGTTCTCTGCCAAATAGGTGCATAACCGGTTGGAGACAGCACTGAAGAAGAACTTCACTTCTACGCTCAGCAGGGCGATTATGCGGAACTGATCTATATGAGTTGAGTTTTCCTCCTTTGGGATCCATACCCCTTCAGCCACTCGCCACTGCTCTGGGATTCTTCCCCTTCTCCAGAAAACTTGCAGAATCTTCCACAGACTAAACAGGAGTTTGGGGCAGTTTTTGTACACTTTGTATGAGGTCTTACTTGGTCCAGGTGCAGAACCTGCCCTTGCCTTGCGAATCACCTCTCTGACTTCCTTCAACTGCAGCTCTGACGAGTCAAACTGTGTCTCTGGTCCAGGGGGTCTATTAAGATGTCACACTGTCCCAACTTCTCTTCTCTCTTTGGATCACTGTATGTATTACTCACATATTAATCCATTTCTTCCTGTGAACAGACCAGCTTTCCACTGCGCTTCTGCCCCAGCAACTCCTTAGTGAACTTAAAGGGACTGGCTATAAAAGCAGCACGTCTTCGAGCCCTTTCACGATGGCGCCTCCGATGCCCCTCTGTTCGGCGGAGGACCCTGATCTTCTTTCGCAGGATACACATCAGCTGAGCTAAGCCAATGCGCTCACTCTCTCCTGCCTCCTTAAACTGGGACTTCAGCACTCTCATCTCCTTCCTGATGTTATGAATTCTCACTGCTCTATAATTCTTGGAGTAAGGTGTTCTCGTACTTTTCTCCTCTTCTCCAAACCGTTCGGCTCCCATACTGACAATAATGGTTGTCATGGCTTGCAGCTTTCCGTCAGCCTCTCCCTTAACTGTTGCCTCCAAAATCTGGTTGACATCTTCATCAAACTGCTCCCACATTGAAGTCATGCTAGCTGCTGGCCATTTGATCCGTCTCCTGCTGAACTTAATGTTGAGTGGATTTGTTTGCAACACGTGGAGGTTCCGGGCGCTGTGGGGTGACTCCGGGCCTGGCCCCTCCTGCGTTTTGCCATTGAATTCTTTGTAGCTTTTTTGGGAGCCCTCCTCACAGAGGACACAGATTGGGTTGCCATCCCGTTCTGCCCCGGTAGCCGTCTCTCCGAGCTGTCACTGTCTCTCCAGTTGTCACCACACTCTTCATGGTTGTCAACCAGTCTTTCCTGGCTGTCACTGATAACTCAGGGTTTTAGTTGTGCACATACATCTTCTGATGCCGCTGGACACATCATCAGTGATGTTCCTGGAATCATCGGGTGTTTTGGATCTTTCAACATCAATGACAATTTTGTTCATTTTGTTTAAATTTAAGTACTAAAATAACTCATATTAATAAATAAAAACTTAAAATTAAAGTGAAAACAGAAAATATAAAAATAAAATCTAATTCTAATGCTTAATAATATAGCATATGGTTATTTAAATTTATTGCTGTGGGAAACTGCAGAGAAACCTTTTGATTTTCTTTGACAACACAAAATTGTCAAATAATCACAAATCTTAATTGCATATCTACAATTGATTGCAAATCTTGTAAAAAAGCTGTAATGATCTGTCCACAAAAATGGAGATTATGGAATGTGAAAACAAAGCTTAACTGGTATATGTTGAATTTTTTAAATGCATGTTGTGCACATACATCTTCTGATGCCGCTGGACACATCATCAGTGATGTTCCTGGAATCATCGGGTGTTTTGGATCTTTCAACATCAATGACAATTTTGTTCATTTTGTTTAAATTTAAGTACTAAAATAACTCATATTAATAAATAAAAACTTAAAATTAAAGTGAAAACAGAAAATATAAAAATAAAATCTAATTCTAATGCTTAATAATATAGCATATGGTTATTTAAAAAAATGCATTATTCAGTAGTAATTGTTTCTAATTAGTGGGATGCTACATTGCCATGATTGCCATGACCTCATAAAGTTGCATGTTTAATTCAGCAGGTGGCATGCAGTTAGCATAAATAAAAATGGCTATTTTGCTCTTTAAATCCAAGTTCTACTTGTGTAAAATATCATAAATGAGGAAATTGGTGCACAACACATATACTGCAAAGTCAGAATAAGTGTAGTATAATAGTATGCCATTTTGAACATTAAAGGTAAATATGTAAGATTTTTTTTATTAAAATATCCAAAAACCACTAGAACCGTGTTATATATTTTGCTGACTTGTGTACTTACATGATCCCAAATGTTTCGAAGAATGTTTAAATCCAGAGAAATAAGAGAAATTTTAACTAGTGTCACGGACCGTGTCCATATTTTTTATTATTATTTATTTTTATTATTAATTATTATTATTATAATTTTTTGGCATTGATTTATTTTATTTTATTGCATTTTTTGTTGCATTTTTATTTTATTGCATTGCATTGCTTTGTGGTTTTTCATTATTGTATTGCATTGCATTGCATTGTTTTATTTTATTTTATTGCATTTAATTTTATTGCATCACATTGCATTCATTTATTTTATTGCATTTCACCTTTTTTTGTTTTGTTTTTTAAATAAAAACAGTCATGCCAGTAAAGTGCTTTGATGTTGACAGTTTGACAACTGATAGTGAACCGAAGAACTGAAATGAAACACTTTCTCCCTCAGGTTTCCCTACAGATTTCTCTTCTGAATAATCCCTTGGATTTCCGGTTTTGTTTTGTAGAAAACATTGAAACACCAAAGACACTTTAATATGTTGTGCGTTTTAATAGACCGGTGACGACCGCACAGAGTAGCATTATAACAACTTTCAAACGTATCTAGTATGATAAATACTAATACGATTTTTTTCCCACATACGCATGACCGGAAGGAGCGGAAGCAGTCGACTGTGGCATAATAAAAGCTCCGCTGCTTTCGAGCCGTGTGTCGCGCTCGTTCAGCGGCCTCGTTTCGCTTCGACAGCTTTCAGCCTCACCCTGCTTCATTCTACTACGTTAATAAATCATTAGCTCATCCATGAACATGATTTCTGCCCGAGTCCCGTCGGATTGCATCGGCTGTGGGGATGAAGACGACAACTCCCATGATTCCACACTCAGTCACGGCGTCATCAAACTACGCCTTTGCCTCTTTGTTTATTTTGAATACGCGCCCTCTAGCGGCGAAAATTAGATATTGTGCCTTTAATATCTGCATTAACTGATCAGGCTGACAATCTGCCGATATATATATGAAGATCATTCATTCATTAATTCTTGTATTTATTTATTTATTTATTTTCAGGGTTGCTGAAGTATGCAGTATGTACTAAGCGTTGCGCTACTGCTGCATTCCAAACGTGGCCTGTGTTAAGTAGACATGCACTTCACTGGCACTGAGAGCTGCTGACACACACACTTTAATCTGCTGGAAGGATGGAAGAGTCTCAAGGGTGTCATTAACCAGTAACAGGCACTCAGACAGCATTGTGCTGTAACACAAGCATGAGAAATGAACAGTCAATTATTACTTCAACTAAATGACTTCTGAATTCTCTGATCGATGGCTCGTTGTCTTCAATCACATCTGACCCATACTTCAGGTCACAAGATAATTCTGACCCCATGGGTCTTATGCGATTTGTGGTGTGCAGGACGGCCTTTCCATCAACCGCTGCATGTGACGGGGGTGATTGAAGCCACTTAGATCAAAACTGAAATATACACATTTTATTTCAATTTATTTGTACCATTGTGAAAAAGAAATCCACTTAGCATACTTTTAGAAAGAGTGCTTATTAGGGAAATAATGTACTTTAAATGAATATACTTGAATATGAACTGAGTAATGTTTTCTTACTCTTGATTGCTTGTTAGTTCCAATCAAATGAAAATGTATTATAGTTTAAATTTAAATTTAAAGTAATTAGTTGAACTTTAGAGTGCTTTTTTGTCCTACTTAAGTAGGACTTAAGTGCATCTTTATATGTAATTTCATAATTGCTTTTCTTGTCATTTTTAAAGTTTACTGTCGCATGTACAAGCATTTATGGTAAACATATATATTTAATGTTATTTTTATTAAAACTTGTATATCATGTATTTGAATATATTTTGAATTACAAATTTGTAATTTAGTACTTTTAAAAATATATTTAAATGTAACATTAAAATAAGTGTACTTATTTTAAGCATGTAAAATATTATTAAATTATAATTAATATGTATTTTAAAGTAAAAAAATGTATTTGACATGACTTTTTAAAAAGTGCATTTATGTGTGTTTAATTTATTAATATTAATATTTCATTAATATTATCTGCAAGTACAGTTTTTTTTTTTTTT
The DNA here is from genome assembly GCF_001515605.1 of Sinocyclocheilus anshuiensis. Classification (NCBI taxonomy): domain Eukaryota; kingdom Metazoa; phylum Chordata; class Actinopteri; order Cypriniformes; family Cyprinidae; genus Sinocyclocheilus; species Sinocyclocheilus anshuiensis. Next base: position 94,196 of record NW_015548204.1, on the reverse strand, counting down.
TTTAGAATATACTTCATGTTTGAAGTACACTACAAGTGCACATTTAATGTGGTAACAATTGTCTGGAATCTGGAATTCCTCAGCCGCTTCTGGACCTGTTGCTTTATTGCTTTCATATAACAGTAAAGAGCCAAACTCTAATTTTCTTTTAAAAGCTGGCGGCCTGCCTGTGGCTTCCAGAGGAGCTGCGATGCATCATGGGAGGGGGCTTTTAACAACATGAATACCTCGATGTGTGTGAACAGTTATTGTGGATCACTTACATCGGGTGAGGCAGAATCTAATATTCCTGTGCCACACACACTCATTTACTGCAGCTAAATCTAAAAGAGCTGGAGCTCCCCATTCAAATTGTGAACACAACAAGATCCATGGATGTTTATAAGGGCCTTATAAATTTCTACAAGTCTTACAAGAAACACCTGTTTGTGATTGTTAGTGTCTGTTTTGGAGTGTTTTGCTTTAATTGCCATGTTTATGGTGAGTAGAGTGGTTAGTTTTTTCTACAAATTAAGGAATGTGGCTTGTAAATGGGAAAAAGTTAGTGCAAGAACATGCAAGAGTTACTGAGGGAGTGCAGTTACACATTCACTGAAGCATAATTCAAATTTGACCGCCTCACTCTGTGTATGCATATACCATATTCTTATATATGTTGTTTTAATATTTATTATATAACATTTAATATTATAATATTTTATTTTATTGAAACTATGAAGTTCTTTTAAAAATGATAAAGTAATCTGGTTTTCAATTTCACAGAATTAAAGCGGCATCAGAGGCAATATGATAGGGACTAAAGAATGATTTTATTTTATTTCATTGTGGGTTTTTTATGTTATTGCATTGTTTCTTTTATTTTATTGCATTGCCTAGTTTTATTATTTTATGGTGTTGCATTTTGTTTTGTGTTGTTGCATTGTTTTATTTTACTTTACTTGAATTGCATTGCCTATTATTTTATTTCATTGCAGTTTTATTATTTTATTTTATTGCATTTTTATTTTGTTTTTTATTGCATCACATTGCATTCATTTATTTTATTGCATTTCACCTTTTTTTGTTTTGTTTTTTAAATAAAAACAGTCATGCCAGTAAAGTGCTTTGATGTTGACAATTTGACAACTGATAGTGAACTGAAGAATTGAAATGAAACACTTTCTCCCTCAGGTTTCTCTACAGATTTGTCTTCTGAATAATCCCTTGTTTTCTCAAACTCCTCAGCCCTGGGCATAATACTGTCAGGACCGCAGGTTGAGCTCAGATCAAATGCAGAAATCCCACAGATTTCAGGATCGCCTGCTTCTCCTCTTCCTCCCTCGTTTTCTCCCTCACATCCATCCCAGACAAATGACCAGAGAGATGAGGTGTGAGCCGAATTTGACATGCCTATTGCCGCAATCAAGGGCTTACAGCTCTAGTAGAAATCTGGAGACAGCTTGTTGCGCTCCTTCAAGAAACCAGTCAACTCAGAGAAAAGACTGTCGTTCTTTTTCTTTTCATTCTCTGTTGTTTCAAAGCTAAGTGCATCGCGAACATTTCGTCCATTCAGAGATGTGAAGCACCAAAATTGTATATTCTGTGGATTGATTTTAAATGGAGGACACTGACAGTGTTTGGCCTCCGGCGGGGGCCAAGGTCAGACCACCACGACGTGGTAAGACCCCTGTCTTCCTCTTTCTCCTTTCCAACATTCCATGCTGCTCTCACACGTTAAGAAGTCGAGCAGCGGCAATTACCCCAGCACACCTCCTCCCCGAATTCCCCGCTTCCTCCGCTTAAAGAGGGAAAATAAAGAGGCACTGTTTTACAACAAATCTGTTCGAGGGGTGCGTGTTCAGGCCGGTCCGCGGTGTGTGTGGATGTGAGTTCAGTGACGTTTGGCAGACTCTTTTAATCCAAAGCAATTTATTGGTAGTTCTTATCGAGTTGTCTGTGTCACAAAGATGAGATCTCAGTAAAACTCAAGTTCCTGGGTCAATTAAATGTTTGATTACACCTATAATCTGTATGTTAAGATGGCAGGAGCTTAACTGTTAGATCCTATCTCCCCGTGTGCAGGAGTCCATGTATATGTGCATGAGTGGTGTGTGTCGTTTGATGTGATGCTGTGTTTCTTGTGTTCAGGACCACTGCACTTCTGAGTGATGCTGCGATCTTCAAAGAAATCACATGAATTTTGTTTTTCCAAGGATCTATAGGACATGCAGTCTTGGAGATATTGTGAAGCTCAGTGAAAATTGTATGCTCACATTCCTTTATAACAATGTTTCCTTTGTGCTTTTGATTTATTTAACTGATGTAGCTGGACATATATTTAATTATTTTATTTTTTTATATTTTATTTTATTGCATAGTATTGCATCAAATTACACATTGGATGGCACCACTGAGGTGGGTTTTATTTTATTTTATATTTTATTTTATTGCATCAAATTGCACCTTGGATGGTACCTCTGAGGTGGATTTTTTCGTTGCATTGCATTGCTTCATGTGGCACCTTGTAGAGGAGCTGTTTTTTCTAAGCGATCAGACCTTGACAATAAAGACCTAGACAATAAAACATGCCAAAAAAAAATTAAAAATCCCATAGATTTACACTGAAGTGACCCAGGGTGGGTGGGCCCTTTTGATTTGGGCAAGTATGCAACCAGCCAGAAAACCCTAGCATTGTGCTGCTGGGTTTTGCACAGACAAGTGCCATGCACCATTAACATTTTCTTCAGAAAATGCAAAAGTCTATATGGTATTTTTGTTTTTAAACTGAGGGAACAAAAATCACAAATTCTGTAGACTACACTGATATGATTGACTCTTCTGAGCATTTAAAGATTTTTATGAATAAGTGTCAATAGAGGGGGAATGCTATGCCCCAAGAATAATTCTCTCTCTTTCTGTGTTGGCACCTGCATGGTTTGAGAGAAAATGGGGTTTACAAGAATACTCTTTATTTTCATTATAGCATTTTATAAATGTAAGTGGAGCACAGTTTGCATTCAAAAAAGCTAGAGTGTTTTCAGGATTTTGCTATGTGGTTGTCAAGGTGATGAGATATGGCTCAAGTTTTTATTTCTCCTGAAATAGCCACACAAATAAACCCTTAACTGTAAGTATGAACTGTAAGCAAAACACACTGAATTCAAAGGTCAGACAAACAAGAATTCAAAATAGTTTCATAAAACATCCTACTATACTGGTATTGCTGATGTAGACAAATGAACCCAGGAAATGTTCTGGCAAAGTAAAGGAATGAAACTGAGTGATAAAGCAGGACTGACAGAAAACAATAACTCCACACGTACATTCTTTAACTGTGATAGTGTCTGAGAGCAGATGACTCTGTAGTACACACTGGATAGAGGTCAGATTCCTTGGTGGAGTACCGTAATATACCTTTGGACAAGAATCTTTTAATTACTTCTGTATAAACGGTGTGTTTGTGTGTGCGGGTGTCTGTGCTGCTCAGATATGTTGTGATTCAGCTTGTGCTGTGTCATCACTGAAAGCGTCTCAGCTCAGGGAGAAACAGCTAGTTTCCTTCAACTCTGACTCACACTGATATCAGTAGAGGAGCAGACGAGTGTGTGAGTTTGTCTGGAGGTGAAGTTCTGTTTTGTTTACTCGTTGCGTGGTTTGGTCATATTAATAAAACGTAAGTCTAAAAATAGCTTAACAGAGTGCTTTATTGATAGGGAGGAGCAGCCCACCTCCTTCAGCTCAATCTCCAGCAGTAGTTGAGAGTGTTATGAACTCTGATTACATCCTGTCTGCAGCATTTCTAGATTTACGCCTATCCATCTGTCTGTCTGTCATTCTATCTATCTATCTGTCTGTCTGTCTGTCTGTCTATCTGTCTATCTATCTATCTACCTATCTATCTATCTG
>NW_015548204.1:86292-89640 GCF_001515605.1 Sinocyclocheilus anshuiensis | reverse complement strand
TCTGTCTGTCTGTCTATCTATCTATCTATCTATCTATCATCCGTCCCTCCATCCATCCATCCATCCATCCATCCATCGTCTGTCGTTCTATCTGTCTGTCTGTCTATCTATCTGTCTGTCTGTCTGTCTGTCTATCTATCTATCATCCGTCCCTCCATCCATCCATCCATCCATCCATCTAACGTCTGTCGTTCTATCTGTCTGTCTGTCTGTCTATCTGTCATGATAATGTTCAGTCAAGTTCTTGTAGTCTCGTAGTCTTTCACTAGCCTACTCCTTGGCTCTGTTACTAACTTTGTAACTTAAACGTTCACATTTTTTCGCTAGGCTTCTGCCATTCTTACTCTCTTTGCCTTATAGGACTGCACTGCACTTCTGATGTAGCCTGTGGAAACAAACAGTCATCCACTTCTGGAAGATATTTCACAACTTTATGGCTGTTTTTACTGCATGCCAGCTTCTGTTGAAGTCTTTACTGGGCATGATGTTCTTATAGGAACATACTGCTCAGCTGCCAGTGAAAGCACTTTTTAATGGGGAATCCCTCTCAGGTGCCAGACAGCTCACTGTATTTCATTCTCACTTTCTTTATTTGACTGTACTTTTTTGTTAATAATGTCATAAAAGAGTTTATATATTTATTAAAGTGCCTTAATAAAACCTAAGGTGGCTTTATTATGCGTGACAGAAAGTGAAACATATAAGGGCAAGGGAAAACAAACAGCATGTGAGACAGAAAATCAGTACAGAAATGTATATTTCATTCAGCCTATTCAACTTGTTTTTTCTCCGGTTTTCATTTTCCAAACTTTCACAATTGCTGTTCCTCTCCTTGCATCATTCAAGTTTCATTTCCTCTGATCGTTGTTCCTCCTTCAAATCCTCTCAGTCACTCTGTCGGTCACTGCACATCAAGATCTGATCCTCTTGTCTTTCAGAATGGGTGAGTAAGTCTTACAGCTGGACTCTAGGATTTTTTCTCACGTCATTTATTCACAATTCTGCTGAAAGTACAAGTGAAAATGGAGTAATACAGGAAGACCTTTATTGGTAACAAGAATAGAAACTATTGTGTAAATATAAAACAAGCAAGCGACTTCTGAAGAAAAAGATGTATCATTTTGTAAAGTACCATATAGCCTATTTATGTAACCATTGTAGTATAAATGACAATAAAGTGTCTTTATTGTTATAGAAATGCACACACACTATTTTATTTAGTTTTACAAAAAGTTATTTTATAAAAAAATAAAAAAAAGTAATTTGTATCCTTCCGCTAGAAAATATAGTCCCTGATTTGACAGACCGTTGCTATGCAACAAGCGCTCCGCTATGGGCGATGCACTGATTCGCATCGGTAAACAGGTGTTTTGACGTTTCGTTTGGCCTACTATGTCGTGGTTTTTAGCTGTATCAAAAGACAGGACGCAAACCATTCATTTTATAATACACATATTAACAGTTACGACATGAAACGCCGTTCACATCGCTACTCGGCTATATCACTACGCACAACGTTCTTCTATCGTCTACGTCTTAGTAAATTCTTGCGGCAAATGGCGCATTGCTTTATTAATTAATTCCTTTTTACTTAATATTTTATAAATGAAGAGTTTTATAAAAACAATACGTAATTCGAAGTCACATGCTTGCTATATTGTGAATAGTGACAGCTAAATGGGTTGCAAGTGCTGTTATTAGGCTAAGTTTTTAACGAGGTCACGTTTCAGTCAAAATATTATACATACAAATTTGAGATTTAAGTGCCTCAGTAAGGGGTTGAAGGGTTAAATTTCACATGCCGCTCCAGCCAACCGCCTCCTCGAGCGCTCATCGGTGATTACCGGAGCGCGAGGGGAGGCGCATATATTCCGCAGATCAGAGGTGCATGGGACAGCATTCAGTGCACGAACTCTAGAGAACGAGACCAACTCTGAGCTCTTTGCTTCTGCTTTATTCATGGATGCTAACCTGGGATTGTACTTTCACTGCATGTCGACCTACTTCTTGAAGATCCAGTGCTGAGCTCTATATGAAGTGCATGGACCCACTTGAAGAATTCTTCATTCTTTTGTGAAAAATTTCTCTTTGAGTTTTAATCTATAGCCTATATTGACCTAGGCAATGCAAAAGGGTTTCTGTCTTTGCATTGTTCATGCTTGGACAGCCATGACAACCTTTTGCAAGTTAAATCACTTTTAAAATTTAATACTAGGACGCATTTGGACCAGCACCAGCACCTGGAGTACCAGGACAGTTTGGATTCTCCTCTGTAGACTTGAGCTGGTGCTTCGGGTCATTTAAAGGGAGATCTCTTCAAGGTATGGTTCTGGACTCTCTGCGCTCAGGAGCGGTTCCAAGGCTCCTACAGTCTGCATCTTTCTTATTGGGTGGAAAATTGACATTGGAAGGAGATGAGAACCTTATTCTTCTGCTTTCTGCTCCTCACCTCGCACCTTCTGCTGGCAACTGCTGAGGTAAAGTGCCAAAGACCCCACAAAAACGGAACCTTGTTAAATCCACAGCAGAGTTCTGACTTGTCACACCGGAGCAGGTCGTAAAGTTTAGGCTATATAATCCACCTTATAGCCATAGAGCTTTGAAACGGATCAGTCTCCACGATTTATCATGAGGTCAAATTTATTATATTTCCCCCCCGTAATTTTCTTGATGGGATTAATGATCTACGGTACATGTGTCTTAGATCCATATCATTATGTATTTTTTTATGGTATCAACTCAATTGTGGTTGTGGGTGAACATGTGATAAGTAGATCAGCTGTTCTCTGGAATATTTACAGCATTCTTTTATTAGATATTTACTACTTCTACAAAATGAAAACACTTATATCAGACAAAGAATTGCATTGTGTCACATCATCTTAAATTTACGTTTATTTATATATGTGTATGTTGGTAGGTATACGCCTATAAAAAAGGGGGAAAAAAACAAAAACAGGGTTAACAATCTTCGAGGGATTTTCGATTTTTTTTTAGTTAATTTAGCCATAATTGGCCATGTGCATAAACTGATATTTTTACAAATGACTAGTTGTTAATAACAACTGTTTTACTGTACAAAAGCATGGTAACAGGGTTGACTATTGAAGATCGCCCCCTACTGACAAACCTATTAAAATATCACATAAAACTATAAAAATAGGAGACGTTTGTGCTTGTACTCAAGATGTTGTTACAATAACTCCGTATAATTTTATGGCATTGTCCATAATTTTTACGAGGGAGAATTTAGATGGAATATATTTTGTCCACTAAAATCTGAAGAAAGATATATAAATATAAAGAGAACAGATGTTATTTCTTCTTTTAGTCACATTTTATTTCCAC
>NW_015548204.1:74170-86105 GCF_001515605.1 Sinocyclocheilus anshuiensis | reverse complement strand
CCCCCCCCCCCCCCCCCCTAATTTGTAACAGGAAAATAGCCTACATGTATTCGATTTTTGTTGATGTGATTAGAAAATGCTTCTTCAGAATGGCTTTTCAACTTTTCAGACTTTTATTTTACGCTACTGTTACGCAGAAATACACTTCGGTGTCGTGCTAGATTTGTCAAATTGCAACTGACCTCTTTTGATGTCGGCAGAAGGAGTTTGCAATCCCTCAGGATTTCATCGACAGACTGTCCCACAGCGAAATCAACAGCATCAGCGACCTCCAGCGGCTACTGGAGGTAAATTCCCCAGGTAAATTCTGCTCATTGTCTTCTTGACACCTCTGTGGACTTTGTTCAGCTAATCTCATGTGTCTCTGTGGCAGGGCTATTTACAGGTGTTTGTTGTAGTTGCTGTGGTTTAAGTGTAATGTTGTACATGTTACAAAGCCGTGAAGCTGTGCTTTATACGTGGCACAAAACAATTTAAAGGTATCGTTTATACTGGCCAATGGGTGGAGAGTCATAAATAGTTCTTTGCAGATTGCTTCTGTTTTTAGAGCAACGCATGGATCTTATTTCCAGACTTACGTCAAGGCGAACGGGAAGCCAAGTTTTCCTATACTTAAGTTGTCCGCAAGTGGTTTCATTTGCCCACTATAATTTCATTTACAGGGGAATTACCGGTATTTACACACACACACACAAAAGCAAGACAGTATAATGTGGGGTATGAGTGTAACCAGTCTGGTTTCTGTGGTGAGAGCATAGGTGTGATAGGTGTGCAGGGGGGACGGGTTGAATAATGATAACAGAGCATCGCCTCATGTCATAAATACAAGTCCTCTGGGCATTTAATGTTGCAACAGGAGTGGTGATGTTAACAGTAAAAGGCATGAGTGAAATATGCTTTGTACGGGGTTGAAATCTCGTGTTCTGCTGCTAGTTTTCTTCCTTCTTTTTAGTTTGGATAATATTACAGTGATCACTAACACGAGCCGTCTCTGAGTTCACTTGAGCTGGTATTTACACAGGCACTTGTAATATATCAAATGGCGGGGCTCTTTTGAAGTTTGAAAATATCTGCCTTAAAAATGTTGGGGTTTTTTTTGTTGGTCTTTTTGGTTCCATTGGTTAGAATTAGTGTGCACTGCATTGGAGTAAATAAGTGACTTTTATATGCTATGTGAGTTAATCTCACCACATCTGTCAAGAACATGTCTAGGTTACATTTCACTCCAGAATGTACAGAAAAAAAAGAAATGACATATTTCTTAATTTTTTATATATATTTAAGATTTCTTTAAAATTACATTAATAATTTGCTTTATTTTTATTTGAAGATTTTTTTTGTTATATATATAATAAATATAATATATAATTTTATAAATATAAAAAAATATATAATTTTTTAGTTATATTTTAGTTATTTTATAGTTTATTTTTTAATTAAAGTCAGTTAAGCACAGTAAAAACTACTGTAATTAAAAAATATTATCAAGAAAATATTTTTCGTGCAAAATTCTTAATAGTACTAAAATAGGCTAATTAAATAAATATATATATATTTTCTTTTGATTTTGGGGTGAAATATAGCCTTTGTATGTTTCAAATAGACACAACATTTCAAGATTTTAGATATAGTACTCTAGTATTCTAGTTTTTATTGGTGTCCTCATAAATCAGGCTGTCTGTCAGACACTCAAAGACTAGTAAAAGATGCCTGACGCCAGTGATAGTATATTTTCAGATCTTTTTAAAGTCAGACTGTTCAAAGCCGTCGCATGTCAGTCAAAGAGAAGGACTTGAATAGGTTGTTTTCATGTTCACTGTAATCACTCAGGAACCGCTCCCACTCAGGAACCAAATTTAAGATCAAAACTCAATATAAAATGTAAAAAAAATAGGCTAAGCAGGGTTTTTTGAAATTCTTAATTTCTACGTTTATATTTGACAATTCTGGCTTTTTTCTCAGAGTTGTGAGATACAAAGTCAGAATTATGGGGAAAAAATGCCATGGGGAAAAAAATATAAAAAGGTAATTGTGACTTTTCTTTTTTTGCAATTCTGACTTTTCTTCTCAGAATTGCGGGAAAAAAGTCAGAATTACCTTTCTTGTTTTTTTAAATCTGTGGCTGAAATGGGCTTCCATAGATATCAGAAACGCTTTGTGTGACTATTGATATAATTGCTATTATTGTTTAAGCAGCTATGAGCGTTTTCCTGTTTTCCGTTCTGATTAGTCTCATTTAGGAAGCAGTACCAGGCTGTTGTGTCTCAGATCAGAGCGCTAACCTCGTCAACTGTCCATATGAGGAGCGAATGATGAGAGGAGGAAGGCACAGATAGGTATCTCCCTCTAATGGACGGATAATTAGAGGTCATGAAAGCAGTGACAGTGACTTAGGGAGGAAACGGTGTCTCTCTTTCGCTGAGGTCAGCGCATGTGACCTCTCTGCTCACCTGGAACAGGCCGCACTTGTTCTGTGCCTCCCAGCAGCCTTTTAACTTATCAACATCCATCTGTCTGCCTCTCCTGTCGCCCTGCGCTTTCACATCCAGAAGAAAACGGCACAGATGGAGGGACGTCCTTTTGTTTGATGAAAGGACAGCTGTCAATCCGTGAAGACGGGCTAATGTTGTCCTTTGTAATTCATTCAGTGAAAGCACACACACAGAGAGAGTTAGTTAGAGACACAGGGGTTTGATGATAGAGGCCTAGATCTGCGCTGGTAATGCAAAAGATTATAAGTTCAGAACCAGCAATTTGCACAGTTATTGGAAGAATGCTTTCATCAGCATCGTGCGATTGTGAGGAGGGCACATAAAAGTGGCTCGCTGCAGGTAGATCGTACCTGTAATTATTGTGCTGCAAGCTAATGTGGCTAAAAATCACCTGCCAAATGATACTGTTTTACAGTGTTAGATAGGAGAGGAGTTGAAGGAATAATGCACTGAAAATGATAATTCTGTCATCGTTTAACCACTCATTTGTCTTTCCAAACCTGTATGACTTTCTTTCTTCTGTTGAAGAAAAAGATATGGAAATGAGACGTTTAGCAGCTCTTTTCCATACAGACTGATATATAAACCAGACATAATTAACAATAATATATATATATATTTCTCAAAAGTATGAAAATGTAGCATTATCTATCAGCATATTCTCAAACAAAAATGGACTTGTTTCAATCTGAGAGAATCATATGAAAACATATCTTATGTCATGTTTTTAAAATGTGAGTAAATTTCATAAAAAAATAAATGTAATTGTAATAAATTAAAATAGGAGTAAATATGACAAGATATATTTTCATATGGTTTTCTCAGATTGAAACAAGTCAGTTTTTGGTTGAGAATATGCTGATAAATAATGCTACATTTTGATATACTTTTACACACACACACACACACACACACACACACACACACACACACACAGCGAAAAAAACACACACACACACACACACACACACACACACACACACACACACAGAGTTAACATAAACATGACACTTTTAATCTGTATAAGCAATACTTTTGTACAGTATATAAATAATATTCAAAATTAAAACATTTATTTGAGTATTTTTCCACTGACAAACACGAATAAATTGAAGGTACACAAAAAAAGCCATTATTCACTGAAAATCTCTTCACCATAGATCTCAAATCTCATTTGCTCATTCACACGTGTTTAGAACAACACAAAGAAACGTTGCTCCATTTCATTCTTTCACAACATCTGATGACAAAAATGATTTTTTTGGGTGAGCTGTTGCTTTAAGTGTGCTTTGACAGCAGTACTTTCTTTCAGATGGTCGTATTGTGTTTTTGTGTTCAAGAGAACAAAGGTCTTGAGTTTGACATCATAACACTGAGATTTGATGCGAACATGAGATAAGGTGTGTTGTGCAGGATCAAATGCTGAACTCTCTCTCTCTGCGGGTCAGTGCTTACTCTTTGACTGAGTCTGAAAAACAGCTTAAAAACAATGGCCTTCCATTTGGTAGGAAAGATGAGACGAACTAGAGACACAGAACAGAGTAGGGCTTTTGTTGTCATGTCACTTGTGTTTCCTGCTTCAGGACTGTGTGTGGTCATGCAGTCTTTTAAGTTCAGAGAGTGTGTTTGGGTGCTTTGCTCTCTCAGCATTCCTGACGGACGCACCCTCACAGTTCAGAGCTGGGCGCAGTTCTTCTGCCACTCACAGATTAGCCAGTTTGATGGTTAACCACACTGCATGCTTTAGTTATCTAAACCAGGCTAAAATATCTGTAGAACAATATCAGATTACAAATTTAGTTTGAAAATTTCTGTAGTGTATATTGTTAATTGGTTACAAATAGTTTATATATACTGTATATACACACACACACACACACACACACATACATACATACATACATACATACCTATCTATCTATACTATATAGAAATATATATAAAACTTTGAATATGAAAAAATGAATAAAACTATTGAAAAATAATGAATAAAATGAATAAAACGATTTATTTTTAATTTTCTGTATTTAATTATCAGTTTTATTAGTTTTTATTTAAAAATGTACATTTTTGTTTTAATTATTCACAAATAGTTTTTATTTGTTGTAGATATATATATATTTGCAATATAATATTGCTATATATATATATATATATATATATTCTATGTTTGCAATATTTTTACTATATAAAAACTATCTATGAACAATCAAAACAAATAAAAATATACAAAAAAAGAAATTTCGATTTCGATTTTTCAGTATTTAATTTTATATTTCATTCCTTATAACACAGCACCATAAATTGTTTATGACACTTTATCATATAATGCAACAAGTGAACAGCGGTTAGCTGATTTTCATGTCAATCAGACGGTCACTTTTACTGAGTGGTCCTTTTGACAAAATATCATATTTCATATCATATTTATGCTTACAGTACCTGAATGTCTACCTCTCAAAGTGAAACTAGTTTAGATCTGTAGGAATAAAAGGAAATGATTTCATGTTTTACAGGGAGACTGATGATCTCCTTATTTTGTCTTTTTTTTACCCCCAAATTAAAATTCTGTCATCATTTACTCACCCTCATGTTGTTCCAAACTTTTCTGTTGAACACAAAAGAAGATATTTTGAAGAATGTTGGTAATCAAACAGTTGCTGGTAGCCATTGACTTCTATAGTATTTTTTTCCATACAGTGAATTCAGTGGATACCAGCTGCTGTTTGATTGCCAACATTCTTCAAAATATCTTTTGAAATAAATAAATAAATAAATGAATAGGTTTGGAATAACATGAGGGCGAGTAGATGATGACAAACTTTTCATTTTTGGGTAAACTATCGCTTTAATATACCAATCTCTTCATTCGTACATGGAAAGTGTTTTGTGCATTAGTTGTCATGCTCTGTGTTGTTGGTTATGTCACATGATTAATTCAAACCTTATTATTAATTTGATGCTTTCATATGCATCATGCGTTGTTTAAACAGCACCTAATAACTGAACTGATTTTGTATTCAGGAGTCTTACTCATTTGTACCAGTGGCAAATCCACTGAGGTTGTCAGGAGTTCAGATTTGTGCTTCGGGCATGTCAATGCTACAGAAGACATTATAATAAACTTGGCAACCACATTCAGGGCCAAAATTACATCGTTCCTCCAGAAATCCTTCGTGATGAATTTCCAATTAAGCTTGTGAATAAAGCAGCCATTGTTTGTAGAAAAATGAGTTTGTGAAGAAGGAAATTATTTCATGCTTTGGTGCCACTTAGCCTCTTAAGGCTGCGGGGCATCTACTGGAGACGTTCAATAGCCTCATTGTGGATTCATCTTGGTTTAAAAGGGGGGAAAAAGTGATTTTACATGAAAGTAATACTGATAACCTGTGTTTTGATGAGGTCCTGGAAATGAGGTGATTGAGGAGGTTAAACAGAAGCACCATCAGAAGAGCCATCACTCATATAAGGCCACTTCCTCAGATCTCAAGAGTCTGCAGCTGTCCCACAGACGGAAGAGGAGTGTCGGTAAGACCTTCTGCTCAAAGACATGTCACTCTTGACAACCTTCAGTTTAAGAAGTATTTCATAAATGAGCAGTTCTGTCTCCGGAATCTGATTTGATGAATTCTGTAATTGCCTAGCAACCATAAACAGTTCATGAACTGCATTGCTTGGCAGAACGATTGTTAATTTATGGTGCTTCACTGATAATAGTTTAACTATTGCCATGGTATTACTTCTAATTTTAGTGCTTATCGTGTCCCACATTTGTTCATAGCAACACACAAAAAACACCTTAACAAAAAATACCTTAACAACCTGGGAACAACAATCTGGCAACAAACATCCGAGCATCGTGAATGCAAATTTTGCATGAGAAAATATAATACTACACATACACTATACCTTTTGAATTTTGAAGTCGGTTACATTTTATGAATTTATAAAAAAAAAAAATACAATAATAACAGTAATATTATAAAATATTATTACAATTTAAAATAGCTGTTTTCTATTTGAATATATTTTAAATATATGTATTTTATTCCTGTGATTTAAAGCTGAATTTTCATCATCATTACTCCAGTCTTCTGATTTGCTGCTCATGAAACATTTCTTATTATTATCATTATAGAAAAGAGTTTGCTGCTTAATATTTTTGTGGAAACAGTGATACTGTTTTACGATTCTTTGATGAAAGTTCAGAAGAACAGCATTTATTTTATATATTTTTAAGAAAAAATTAAATCGTTTTTGGAACAATAGAAGTCTTTACTGTCACTTTTGATTAATTTAATGTATTCTTGTTGAATATTATAAGTATTAATTTCTTTAAAAAAAAAATCTTACTGTCCCCAAATTTTTGAACTGTAGTGCAAATTTAATTCTTTAATTTAATTTTTCATATTGCAACTGCTTTTTAAAATATATTGCGATTTAATCTTTTATACCTGTTTAATATTTAAATATACGCTGTGCTTTGACAGCTTTGACACATGAAGTTCAGAAAGTAAGAACATGAAATTATTGAAATGACCTGAATTGATTCCCAGAACTCAGTCAGAGTTTTATATTACTTAAACATCTACGATAGGTGCGATTCCAGAGTTGAGCACATAAAAAGCATCGAATGTCAGTTTTATTCAGGAAATCACAATGATCGGGGGCACTTCTTTATTTGATTGTACGTGAGAGTATTTTGATTGGTAGTACATGTGAGGTCACAAACGTATCCGAGCCAGGAAATTCCAAACATTCAAAGTTCATGTCACAGCTCGTTGAACTGAACAGAGTTCACACTGGCACATAGAGCTCTGACATGCACTCTTCCTTCCCCTTCACATCAATCGTGGAGTGCAGTGGGGTGTGTGTGTGTGTGTTTACCTTTGTGTGTGTTGGGATATTCTGTTCCCTCTGTACCTCCCAATCACTCACTCAAACAAACAGAAAAACTGTTCAGGCCTCAGAATAGCTGTGTGCCATTTTTGTTACAACTGTTGCTCTGAAAGAGACTAAACCTCCAGATCGAATGCTGATCTCAGTGCTGTGGTCGATCTTATTTTAGTCTAGGTAAATACAGAGGCTCAGAGATATTAAAAAACCCTCTATAATATTTGCTACTAATGCAGTTTTAAGGGCCTTTTTCACTCTAAAAAATGCTGGGTTGTTTCAACCCAACTTTGGGTCAAATATGGACTAACCCAACTTTTGGGTTAAAAATGTAATGTAAAAATTTAACTCAACGGTTGGGTTAGTCCATATTTGACCCAAAGTTGGGTTTAAACAACCCATCATTTTTTAGAGTGGCTTTTGAAGAGCTGTACCTTTGCATATGCCAGTCCTTTACGTAAAGACATCCTTTGGGTGCAGAATGCCCATTCTGAATGTACTCTCTCCAGTACTGCATAAACTCCTTGAAAGGCATGATCTGCTTCGGGTTGGAGTTGTATTCTTTTGCACTGCAGTTTGCAACAGCCTTCTCATATGCATAGTAAAATGAGGCTATTTATGTATATAACATATTGAGTATACATTTAGATTTAGTTTTTTTTTTTATTGCTATTCATCAATACCCAACAAAATGATCTTACAATTTCTACTTTAGTTAATTTTTAATCCAGCAATGCAAGATACATGCTTATAAGGGACATTATAAATGGAGGAGCTGAAAGGAACATGTTACAGTTCTGTAATGTGCAGTTATCACATTTATTTCTTCAATCTAGATTTTAGAGCTGGAGCAGGACTGATAATTTCTAACTTATAATGCATGACACATTGATGCAAGTATAATGAAATATAATTCTTTGCTCACCAAATTCATGCAGAAGTCTTTGGAAGTTAGGTTTTCCATCAGCCGTGACCCAGTTTTTTCTGCAATTCCAGTCTTCTGTGAATTTTTTGGAAAACATGCAGGGTTGATTCGGGATTAAGTATTTCTTGAATAATTTGGGGTAGGGTATTTCTCTCTCTATGTACTCAATGAAATGAGAGGAGCAGTGCTGAGAGGGGCATTTTGACCAAACTGCAGCAGTTATGAAAGGTTTCCCTATCCATGGCATGTCAGAATGGAGCACAGGCTTGTTTATTATTCACTAACATGAAGTTTCCGCACGTTATTCCATGCTTGATATGTCAAAATATTAAAAACAAAACCTTAATTAAAACTTAACACTCTAAAAAATGCTGGGTTGTTTCAACCCAACTTTGGGTCAAATATGGACTAACCCAACCGTTGGGTTAAATTTTTACATTACATTTTTAACCCATCGTTTGGGTTAGTCCATATTTGACCCAAAGTTGGGTTGAAACAACCCAGCATTTTTTAGAGTGTTGTTTTGATGGATATCATCAGAGAAGCACACAGGCAAAAAAATAAAAATAAATAAAAAATCAGATTCTGTAACTACCAAAAATGAACCGAGAAATGGTAATTCAGTAGTACTGAATAATTACCATATTCATGTGCCATGGTAATTTTTGATTTGGTTTGGTTTTTAGTGTGTTTTGTGTGATTATGCTTGAGCTAATTAATAAAATATAATTATACCATAGTATAATGACGACATCAAATGATAATGTCATGGTACTGAATGATTGCCATCATCATGTGCCATGGTATTTTTATTTTATTTTATTTTATTGTAGTTCAGAGTGATTATTGAGTATAGTATAGTTATACTATAGTACAGTGAGTACCATATTAATGTGCCATATTCAAGTTATTTTATTATAGTTTTATTTTGTTGTTTGTTTGTTTAATATAGTTTAGCGTGGTTTGCATGTGTTGCATTTAGTTTAGGGTGATTATGCTTGAGCTATTTAATAAAGTAATATCTTGACGATTCTTTGCTTTGAATTTATTCTAATACATTAATTTATCCATGTGTCTTCCTTTCTTGTGTCCAGTAGAGGAAGCGGTGCCCGCCATGTGCAAGACACGGACAGTGATCTATGAGATTCCCCGCAGTCAAGTGGATCCCACCGCTGCAAACTTCCTAATATGGCCTCCGTGTGTGGAGGTGAAACGCTGTACAGGCTGCTGCAACACCGGCAACATGCACTGTCACCCCTCCAAAAAACAGCACCGTACTGTCAAGGTAAAAGCAATGCATCAACAGTCCTGTAAAGTCATTTAAATGTGGGTAAGACAATGTTGACTTTATATCTTAAGCAGTATAGATATCAAGGCCACACCCACTCTAGAGCCACACCCATTCCAAGCCACACCCCTGTTTTAAATAGTAATAATATTTCACAATATTACTATTTTACTGTATTTTTAATCAAATAAATGCAGTCTTGGTGAGTATTTTTACATTAAAAAATCTTACCAACCCCAAACTTTTCAACGGTAGTGTGTATATATTTATTTATATGAGCATTTTTGTTTTTGTTTTTTTAATTGGTTCACTTATTCATATTAAGCAATCTTCTGAATGGTCGTTCAGTTGATTGTATAGCACTATCCATTTTTCCACATAAAATGAATACAGATGTTATTCTTGTATGTTTTTTTTTCCAGCTCTGAGCACAGGGATGGGATGAGAATATATTATGTGTGTTTCTTTCCAGCTATGGTGGTATATATTTGAGCAAATACTCTTAAGAGATGTATTTACCCTTCCCTCACTTTTTCCTTCTCATCCTAAAAAAGAAGCAGGTCTGCACAAGGTACTGCTGTTCAGAGCTGCAATATAAAAAAGACTGACTGTAAATAGGCCTCGCTGCACAGGGAGTGTGTGTGTATATGTATATGTGTGTGTCTGTGTGTGTGTGCATGCTTGGCCACATTTCTGCTGTACTTTGGTTCATTGCAGTGATAAGCTCGTTTCAAAGGAGACACTGCTGGGTGTGGAACATAACACCAGATAATGAGGCTATCAACACTTACTGGAGTTAAACGTCACCTACCCTCTCTATCTACAGTATCTATCTATCTATCTATCTATCTATCTATCTTTAAATCAATCAATCAATCAATCAATCAATCAGACTGTCTGTCTGTCTATGTTTCTTTTTTCTTTCTCTGTTTCCTCTGGCATTTAGCCCAACTCTCTCTCTCTCCACAGTGTTTCAGTAACAAATTTCAAATCAGCAATTAAATATGACATAAATGTTGCTGCTTAAGTTAAAATTATTATACAAAATGAATATTTTCATGTTAGGTGCAACACATGCACATGCTTCTATCAAAAAGACATTTGGCTCTTTTAACTGAAATCAAGATTTTCATTTCTACAGGCACCATAATGAGTGATACATTTTCTCCTGTTCATTTCTCTTCTGAACAGTCTCTGTTTGACCTCATGTCCCCTTCACTTTCTCTCTTGCTATTGGTGTATAGTACTAATATTTCCCCAGAACTGCTGTGTTGCAGTTTGTGTCTATTAGCCTTGCTAAAGCACGCTTGCATGCAAACATCATCACACAGTACTACAACAACAGGTGAGAGCAAGGCCACATTCAAACATCTGTTAACACAGCAGAAAGCTGAAAGGGACATTGTAGATTCTGTCATCATTTACTGGCCGTCATGTCTTTACAAACCTATATGACTTTCTTCAGTTTAACATGAAAGATTTTTTTAAAAGTTTTTAATTTATTCAGTGAAAGTCAATGGGGTCCAATATTCTTTTGATAGTTCATTATTTGACTGAATCAGCATACCTGATCCCAACCTGAGGAAAAGTTTTTTTTTACTAAATCCAGCACTCCGCTGTTCTTTCCTAATGAAGAGACTAAGTGAGGATATTCCTGATTTGGAATGTTTGCAGGCGTGTGTAAGAATACAGCATGTGATGTGGTTCAAAAGGCAAGTGTTTATGTTTGGATGCGCCAGATTTGGATTCCTCCTTTAGAGGTCGGTGTGAAGGGAAATCATACATGGTTTAACTGGCACTGGAAGCACGAGGTGTGTTGCGAGTGTTGATTTTGGGTATTAAAGAGCCTCAAATGGCTCAGGTTAGTGAGGATATGGGCCCCATCTCTGACGCAAACGCTGAGGAAACACAAATAGTGCTAAGTCGAATGAGCGTCGTATTAATATAGAAAATACAGCAGAGTATTCCAAAAAAGCCTGTTGTATTGGAGTGGAAAGGCTGATGTAGCTGACAAAAACTGAACAACATAGCTCTGTGTTCAGAGATACATTTACAGTAAGCCCATGTTAAAACGGTCTCATACATCTGACTTTTTTTATTCATGTGTCTGTGAAGTTGTATGATAATATATAATCTATAAATTGACAAAAGCATGTAGTCTTTGCATGTTTACAGTAATTCACTTTTAAGTAATGGGCATCACAGAGGGTTTTTAAAAAAGTTTGTTGAAGTTCTTAAATATTATATTATGTATACATCAGTTACACCTTGCCTTATACATCAGTTAGAATGTGTGAGATTCAAATGAGAATCAGTTAAAGATTATATAGTCCAAAA
>NW_015548204.1:36206-73853 GCF_001515605.1 Sinocyclocheilus anshuiensis | reverse complement strand
GAAATGCAAGAAAGAAAGAAAAAAATCCAGTCCCCCCCCCTCTCTCTTTTCTTTCTTGTTTGTTTTTCTTTGCATGTGGTGGGCTGTGATTGCTGTCATATCTATAATTCAATGTTCTTTCCATCTCTTCACTCTTGGGCTTTCTGCTGGTGTTTAGGGACGTTTTTAAAGGGCTGTTACAGGAAGTGCACAGATTAGATCACCTTTTCTCCTTATCTTCGTGATTGTCTGGGTGCCAGTGAATGTGTTTAACAGCAAACATTTTGCCCATACTCTTTCTGTAACTCTAGACATGCAGGTCATGAGATAAAAGTTTCCCTTATTTAACCCCCCTCCCAGCATCCCTTGTTCCTGTTCAGGCCTCTCTTTGTCACTCACTCAATAAGAACGCTTGCTCCCCACACCACTCTTTCTTTTTGGGTCACCCCACCAGTCGCCTGCCTGCCATCGGACCCCCGCTCTTTCTGCTGCTCTCGGTT
Source organism: Sinocyclocheilus anshuiensis (assembly GCF_001515605.1). NCBI lineage: Eukaryota > Metazoa > Chordata > Actinopteri > Cypriniformes > Cyprinidae > Sinocyclocheilus > Sinocyclocheilus anshuiensis. The sequence goes on along the minus strand of NW_015548204.1, from coordinate 73,374 downwards.
TCGCTTTATCCACAGTGTTTTGTCATCAGATTTACCCACTGACAGATGTGCAGCAAAACTGCCTGTCCCTTGGCTATGTGTCCAGTTCCCTTTGTTCCCATGCTAATTACCCATGATGCACCTCTCCTGATGCCCGTTCTTTCTCTCACCCTTTCTTTATCGACCTTTCTTGCGGGGAAATCCCAATGCCAATTATCCAGACCCCGGACAATAGTCCTCACAGAGCGCAGGGCGAGTCAGAGGGGGTTGGGGTTGCTGGAGCTGGGGCTGGATCAGATGTCACACCATTAGTGCGCTTCGCTGGGATTTCACAGGGCTTTCATTGCGGCGCAAAGCACAGTAGTTTATAAATAGAGCTTGGAAGGGCCTCCTGAGAAACTTGGGGCTTTTTATAAAGCGCATTCGAGTATGTGGGCAAGCGCACGTGTGAATTTCGGACTTGTAACCAAGATGCAAAGTCAATGATACATTGAATGGAAATATCGGGGCGGGGGCAGCAAAGGATGGTGCAGAGACTCTTTTTTTCTTATCATGACCCTTTGCTGAACCCCTTACCCAACCCCCTGACCAGTTCTCAAGCCCCTCGGTGTCTGTCTCACCCTTCATCCTCAGTCGCAGAACATTCTTGCACGCCACGGGCTGTTTTAGACTTGGCTCTGTAAATATAACCAAGTGCAAGAATGTCCAAGAGGAGGGAGAGGTGGGCAGCAGACAGAGTGAAAGAGGTATAACCGGGTGGACAGAGTCACCGCAACAGTCCTGTTTCACGATCTCTCGCTCCCTACCTTCATTTTGACGTTTCTCTATAGGTTTGTGGGAGTGTCCAAGTGTTGCATCATTTGTTCCAAAATGTTAAACCAATTGCACTTGCATGGTAGACTGAGTTTTTATTTGCACTCTGTGAGTCATGCACTGAATTTAGTGATTGTGTTCGAAGCTAGAAAAATACTCCATGGAAGCAAACCAATGCATACTTGAATGCTTGGCCAACACATTGCAAATGTGCAGTCCCGTTGTGCACACTCAAATTGTGGTGGTGTGATCACTTTCTGGGTCATTCCTGATGGAGCAAATGGAGTACCATTCCTTACCACACTACAAAACCTCTTTAGCAACCCATAAAACCAACTTCTACTAAGTTGAGCATGTATTTCCCTGCCAAAAAGACCAATCAAGGGGACATTTTTACATTTAAAAACATGAGATGTGGGCAGTGGAATGGGAAAAAGTCTCAAGATTATTTTTTTCAAAAGTTATTTGAATAATTGAGACTTATTGAGACGCGACTGCAACAATTAGAATCATCTGTCTAGTAGTTTCACAGTAGTTTCCAACCACATTCCTGGAGCCCCCTCAACGCTGCACATTTAGCATGTTTCCTTAATCAAACACGCCTGATTCGACTCCAAGACCAAAAATGGGTGTGTCAGACAAAGGAGACATGCAAAATGTGCAGAGTTGGGGGGACTGATCCAGGAACAGTGTTGGGAATCACTGCCTTAAGGCCCTGGTATACTTCACTTTCCGCGTTCCGTTCCGTCTCACACAGCCGTGTCTGCTGTTGTACGCACACCATCTGCACAGTCACAAAAATTGGGCTGCACACGGTCTGTGTGCACGGACGTCAACAGACACTTCTGATGATGAAAATTGCATCACTCGAACAATGCACAGACCGTCATGGAACGCAGACGGCCAAAGTATACTTTGGGCTTTTGACCAGCATTGATTTCCAATGAGCAGACCAGGTGTAATCATATTCCCACCCACCATGAATACATGCAGCCAAGCATTAGCAGAACAGTGAGAAGAAATAGAGGCCTAAGCGTTAAAATTAGCACAACAAAAGACACGAGTCGACTCCTGTGTAAGGCTGGGTGGTTATTTTGAGTTTAGTGTGCTGCAGTGGGGCGTAACTGTGGAACATGTAACTGTTTTGGGCTTACTGCCCAGGAATTGTTCGAGAAATTTTTTCCACTGTTGCCTATGACCATATGGCAGGGTTTGGAGCTAACTGAGCATGTAGCACCTTAACAGTTAACTGTGCTGTCGTCCTGTATGCTACACCAACACACTGAAAAACTATTCATCGCTAACCATAGCCTGGTCTTTCTCTCTTCTTCCAGGTGGCGAAGGTAGAGTTTGCATCGCGTAAGAAAGCAAAATTGAAGGAGGTGCTTGTCCGGTTAGAAGATCATTTGGAATGCGTGTGCACATCACAGCATCACGTGATCGAGCATGCGGAAGCAGACACAGGTACATATGTCACGCATACACCGAATGTTTGGCCTGATTTTGAATGCTTATTTGGCTATGGATTGTGCACTCAGTGGCCTGTGGCATTGTGCTGTCACCGCAGACAAACACACCTGTGTGAGCTTGTGTTTTACTGTGCTGGGCAATGATGCAATTGAATGGATAAGAAAGACCACAGGTGCGTGCAAATGCTGAAACACGTAGAAGTGTGTCTGAAGGTTCTCCTTCAGGTTCAACGGGTTTCTGCTCTTGTGTGTGAAAACCTTGTGCTGAGATAAAATAGTTGGAAGCTCATGAGGCTCAAATATTTATGAAGTGCAATTACAGTCTGTTTTAAACCTTCCCAAGGCCATAGATTCTTTCTTTTATTCTTTCTTGCTTTCCTTTTTTTCTACTCAACCACATTCTACCCATCATCTGCCTGCACCTTTCCCCAAACTTGTGTTTCCAGGCCCACGCACAGTTAAAAATGGCAAAAAACGGAAACACAGAAAGCAAGCAGTGGCAGTACAGATCAACAAGGATATTCAATAAATGCCAAACCTTTCCTAACACTCAGCAGACCAAAATATCCTGCAGGTAGGACTGCTGTGGACAGAATCGCTACCACTTCGCAACTAATCATTGGAATGAACTGATCAGGAGAAAGAGCAAGACGATCAATCAAAGTCATGCAACACTGAGCGAGAGAGACATTTGCACTTTCGCTTTGCTGCATGGGTCACAGGATTGCCTGTTTGATGCAACTTATTTCATGAAATCAAACTGTGTTCATCATCTATATAATTTAGCTTTGTTCCAAAACCAAGTGAGCCGCTTTGCTGTCTACAGCCTATTAGGCATCTACCTTCTAAGGCACCATTAAAATGGAAGTGACTGGTTTGGAAAGCTTTTCATAAACAGCAACTCAGCACCCCACTTAGAGACTCAACTCCAATTTATTCCCAGAAATTTTGTTAGATATCTTAAAATGCTTGGCAGCTCAATAGGTTTTGGAACAGAGCTTATGTGTTTGCCATAATTTTGAGTGTTAGTGTATGAAAATGTTTGGATTGATGGTTTGGTGGACTTGATCACAAAGATTGTTCCTTTCACCTGGTTCTTTCTTTCTTAAAGGGGTCATATGATGCTGCTAAAATTGTGATTGGCTGAATACCTCAAGCGTGTGACGGAAATGTTACGCCCCTACCATACTGTGATGCTCTGTCTGGCCGGAGCGACGAGACAAAAACATTAAAACCCATTATAAACGAGGCATTTGTTGCATCCAGTGGGGACATAATTACGGATTATAATGACTTATACTGTCTTTTTACGCGTTGCATCGCGCCGCGTAAACATAAAACCATGTCTGCATTTGTGATCGGAGAAATGACAAACAACAAGCGCTACTCTACACTGCTCAAAACTCGCGTTTGAATCGTCAGTGGCAAATTCTTTTTATATAAAAAACGTACTTACAGTCTGTGAGTCAGAACAGCCGGCATTGTAGTCTACTCTACCAGGATCAGGAAACAGTCCTCCATAAAATGTGCTGCACACATCTGAATATTTGGGTTGAACTGTTCTGGAACAGTGTTGTAAATACAACTTAACCACTGATTTCTAGTCATGTCCTCTTTTGGAAGACCAAACAAAGTAGTTTCGCTTTCACAACGAAACACACGGCGGCCTTGAGTGAGCGGTGGCCAGAGGGTTTGCGGCAACCACATGTGACGACCCCGGGCTGGACTACGCTTCGTCCACGGTGAAAGCCAATCTTAACTTTTATAAAGAATATCTCTTTGGATTTGAGACTTTAGTCTTTGCAACTTTACAGATCTTCTTTATGCACCAAGAGCTTGTAACACTCCAAAGAGAAAGGAAAAATTTAAATCGCATCATATGACCCCTTTAAATGTGCACAGACTGTTCAGTAATACACATTAAAATCACTGCGTGGTGGATATGTGTCACTCACACACAAACCGCATGTCATACTAAAGAAAAAAAATCACCATCAAATCACTTTGAAACTGCACCAGATTCCAAAAAACATGTGATTTCTTGTTAACAGCTGTTTTTTTTCTTTTTGTCCCTCCAGTGGACATGAGGTGAAACCACATCAAGTGAGCGATTGAAGGACAACAGTGGCTAAGTAATGCTCCAGCAGCACTGGGACTTTGACCTCTGAACTCTGACCCTATTGACCCCATTGCTGTTCAAAAAATATACTGTATCCAGAGGAACATTATACAAAACACAACACCAAAGGTGCTTTCTACATACTCTGTCAAACACTGAAGACAAACAAGATTGGTATTCAGTTAATTATTAAGTGGTCAAACACTGGGCGGAAACGAAACTGAAAAGGACGATGTTTGTGTCGATTCTCTGTTGTTTATGTATACGACTCTCGTAAAGGTCAAAGATGAGGAGAAAGTCTTTTGGAGAACACTAAATTTGTAGAGACCATGAACCTCACATGCTTGTGTTTGGATCCACTCAAGCAGGAGTCTGGATGCCCCTGAAGGATGGACTAATCAGTGGACTTTAATCCTCATTCAAAAAGAGGATGAACATATTAAAGGATGTGCTGTCATATAACCTAGCTAAAATGGAAGACACAATTTTCTGTTGTTCTCTGCCTTAGTCCTCTTGGGCCCAGGACATTGAAACTGCTATTTCCAATGTGCCTCTAGAAAGTTTTGTCCTTCTGAAGAGTTGAACTGCCTTTCCGTGAACAAAGACTTACAGAAGGCAGTGTAATGCAGCCATTATGCCAGAATAAAGTATTTATGTATGCGATCTGTCTTTCTCACACTCTCCATTTCTCAATCCAATGTAAGAACAGCTAATCTTCATTGATCTGGAAGTATTATCAGCAACATTTTCTTAATATTTCAATTCATTCTTGCTTATATTTTACAGCTTATCTCAAAACTAGGTTTTTGTCCTGGAAATATGTGTCATAGGAAGACATGTAAGAGACAGTTGTGGAAAGATACTTTATTTTTGTTAAAAAATATATTTATAATGCTAATGTAGAATCAAGCAGGAAGTATGTTTATGTATTGTGTTTGCTGTTATTGTGGTGTAATGGTTGTATGATGGGATAAGATGACCCTCTGAGAGTAAATGCTATACAGTATCAACAGGTTGGCCATCAAAAAGCATCATTAGTCATAAATTGTTGGTTCATAATTTGCTTCTTTACTTACCATAACATAATATTTAATGCTAACATACAAAGAGAGACAAAGATCATTCAAATAGTCAATAAACACTCACCTTAGGTATGAAGCTCTGTAATAAATAAAGATATCAAAACAAATCAAGAGTACATTTTTATCATATTCACACACAGAAGACACCAGAAATTTCAGATCCTGGTAATTTGATTCCTAAATTATACACACATTTACCTCCGGGCCTTGAATTTTAAATGACCTTAAACTGAGTTCCTCTACTGTGGAAAAGGTCATAAAAAACCTGATTGCCACATCTTAATTTTTGACCAAGACCCTGTTTTCATTTTGATGTCAAATATGGAGAATTCATTCAATATACTAAATGTGGTTTTCTTGCATATTGTTGTGCATGTAAACAAACTCAATGTTTTTAGGGCGGCAAAATGTTAGATGGTGTTTAACGAGACCTTCTGCGCAATCAGAACTGCATTGAAATCTCTGAGGGTTGTATTTATGACATTTACAGTCTGTTGCAAAAGTACTCCAGCAAGAGCTTTCATGTTCTTCCAGGCCGGTTGTTGACTCTGGCTCGAGTCGTGTCTTGCTGCAGGGACTCCACTGGTTCTTGTCATTTTTGACACATGCCAGACAGATGGAGCGGTCCTGGCATTGGCTCTACAACAGAATTCGGCCCTTTGTCACACTTCTGACCCCTGAGTGGCATGTCTGGTCATCTAAAGAGCACCTGGAGGTCTGAATCACTGTGAATCACAGCAACAAGCTGTAGAGACAGTTGAGGGGGTGGAGCAAAGCTTTGACTCATTTTATTCTTTGTGCCTTAATGTTTGTTTTGTATTTATAACCGTTGAGTCATGCAGCAGTCTGTCTGGTAAAACCCTTATTCACTTTCTACAACATCATGGGTATTTGACTAAAATATATACAGTTGGGCTGAAGTTACCATTTTGTGGTTTCAATTACTACACGATTAACCAAATTTGTAGGGCTGGTTGTATATTTGTCTAGTAGCGTGTGACCTGATTTAGCTCTGTAGCTACTGTGGTTTTGTTATTGTTCCGTGGCACTCTTCGCTTTGGCAGCTGGGTGATTTAGATTGTTATGCTCAGGTGTTGGAACCTGCAAGTCTGTTCAGTGTTTCTGTACTGAACTGCTTGTAGGTTTCGACGATGCAATTCACTTTTGTCAGTTCCTTAAATTGTGGCAGTCTCTGGTCACACGCACATTCTCCTGTTGTCCCAATAGGAAGTACATCCCGACCGTAGTCTTTTTCCATCACTTTTTTTTAAAGTGCATTCCTACATGACATGTCTTGCATGTCTGGAGTTGTACAATAACAGGACGTAGGATCATGGGCAGCTATGCGTGAAATACAGAAACTTTATAGTAAGGCCCTGTCCACACGAACGCGGTTATTTATAAAACCGCAGCTTTTTCTACGCAGTTAGGCCGTTCGTCCACACGCAAACGCAGCACCAGTTCACTGAAACCGAACATTTTTGAAAACGCCTGCCAGGGTGAAGATTTTCAAAAACTCTGGTTGCAGTGTTATCATGTAGACAGTGAAACCGGAGTTTTTGGCTTGTGACGTCGGCGCCTATGCTGTTATCTCCGCCTACTGGAAACTTTTTCAGGCTTCTGATTGGCCAACATGGCTTTACGGTTGAGATTATATCGCCACCTGTTGGTTTGGCATGCTCTTGACAGTGCTTCATTGCATGCGTTTGCATTTTCATGTGGACGTAGATTTTTTTTAAAACGGAAGAAGGAAAAACTCCGTTTATAAAAATACCCGTGTACGTGTGGACATGGCCTAAGAAAGCGTAAGAAGAAGCATGAAAATATTTCCGGAGTCATATTAGCTGTACAAATAACAATACTAATTTCCAACACAAGGTTTATGAGCCTCTAGGGGTGTATGATGGAACTACAGGTGGTTTGTGAGATTGTGAAACTCAGGGGATACTTCAAGTAAATAAAGATAATAGGGTTTCAGCTGAGAAAAAAAAAGAACCCTGCACACTATAGGACAAGAAGTCTGATTGTTCTTTGTTGAATACATTTTTCTCCTTACTCTATCCCTTTCACTCTTGTGGCGTTAGGTTACCCAAGGCCAACTACAAGTAATCCTTTAATTTGTTGGAAACTTGGTTTGATTTGTTAGTGGAGTCCATTGTATCTAGAAAATTGTATAGGAATTATGCGCCACGGTAGAGAGCCAAGAGGTAAACGTAGTATCTATATGGCATTAAAGAAAGCATTCTGTAAGACAAAAAGCCTCTCAATTATGTCCAATTTGCTCATGGAAATGAGCCAATAATTCACTATCTGGCACATCCCTTTGTAGGGACAAAGTCGTCTCACTGTCCCTTAGAGTAAGTGTTATGTAAAAGCGTTTTAACTAGGTCATTTCAGGTTGTCCACATCATGGCCTACAACTGAATTTTTTGTATGTCGAGGTAAATCCACACCCCAAGTATTGAATATTGATGTCTAAACAGGTATTTTAAACCAGAATCTTCTCCAAATTCTATATGTTCATTGAGGAAATTGACACTTCAGAGAACGCCATGCTGTATCCGACCTGGTGACCTGGCCAAATTACATTTTAAGAAGCTTGTTCCTACAGACCATAATTGCGAGGTGGGGAATTGGGCAGTGCTCACCATGAAGGGTGCATTGAAAGAGTATAGACACTGGATGGGCGAAGCTTAAAACCCCTTCCTGCTGCTGACAGATCATGGGAACCTTGAGTATATAAAGGTTGCCAAGAGGTAAAATCCCAACTGAGCAAGTGACTCTATTTTGTACTCTTTTAAACATCATTTTAACACCAAACAATACAATGGCACAGGTATTTTCCAGGCAATTTAAGGGGCAGACAGAGAAAACTGTTTCAAAACAGTCATTATTTTTGCAATTCTGTTTGGTGCTGCTAGTGGCACAGAAATTACACACTTGAAGGTGAAGTGTGTAATTTCCACTGTTGATGTTGTGTAAATCCTCCCACTTTCATTGCATCTTGCATTCTGCTGATACAGATTTTTTTTCTCCCCCTGCGGTTGGCTTTGGCCTGTCCTAGACAGGAACAGTGGACAGTGGACATGAGACTCTGGTCAAGACATCCCGGCTCCAGTGCCTCTGCACAGTCTGTATGAAACCTGGAATGTGAATATGAGTGCATGTAAATGTGAGAGGACACACACATAGGTATCATTTCCCCAAGACCTCACACAGTGACAACAACTATTTATTGCCAATAACGTGCCTGGTGCCTCTGAGTATGCTGAATAATGAAGTGGTGAAGGTATTATCTTTATAGCAAGATGATCAACCAATGGTAGTGTCAGCCTCCTATGTTTGATAATCATCACTTCCTTAAAATCTGTAGATGTGTATATTACATGTAAATCAGCAGTATGTACAGTGGCCTCAAAAAAGTATTTGGACACTCTTGGACACTTACCAGTAAGTCACGCTTAAAATGTCTCAAGTTAACTGCACTAGACACAAATTTTAAAACCAAGAGGCATGTGCAAACAAATGATGTTAGAGCTTTTCTCAAAACCAACTTCACTTAGAGTCACTTTTTCAAACATTTTTAACAAACTAGTGTTGAGGTCATTTTTTTGTGTCAGTTCCCCTCAAGTTCACACAGGTGGAGTTCATCATATTACTGTGACTCATGAACATGTTCCACAAACTTTGACAACCAGAAAGCATGAACATATGCTTATATGTGCACAAAAATATGCATACCTGTATATTGATTTCTTCATAAGTTTGAAACCCAACAAATTTCATTTTGTGAAATGTTTTCACTAAAAAGTGTTTGTGATATATTTTGAAAAAAAAAAAAAAAACGTTGTTATATAATGCCAAGACATTTATACATTTTAATTGCATCTTTAGTGTCCAAAAACTTTTTAGTGCCACAGTATCTATACACATTCAAACAAAGATGCACGATGACTCTATTTAAAGAACCTGTAATGTAACATAATAACACACTGCATGCACTTCTGAGAAGTCCTGTTAACAGAGACATAAAAAAATAAAATAAAAGACAGAGACACACAGAGGAGGGAAATATGTGGCGGTGTCTTGGATTGCACACTGTCTCTCAGGACTTGCGTCAGTGGCCAGTTTCATCCGTTTTGGAGCCGTGTGGTATCTGGAGACTTAATTCAGAGCTAGAGCTCATCTTGTGCTCTCTTTCACCACAAGTGCCTTCTTTAGCATCTGTAAATATTAGCTCAAGACTATTTTAGAAATAAAATCATTTTCTGAAAGGCAGCCACCACCAGTGATAAGGAATCCATTTAAACGAAGCTTCTGGCATTGGGGGATATTTCTTATTTGCGCGGCAAACGAAACTGACTCGGTTAAAGCATTCCTGTGGATATCCAAATTCAGAATGGACATGAGGTCCTTCAGAAGTTAAAGGTGAAGTGTGCAATTTCTGCATCACTAGACACCGCAATCTGACTTGCAAAATACATTTATTTGTTTTATGTTTTTTATACTTCTACACTTGTGGTAAAGTAGTAGCATTATCTACTAGTAGCTCTCAAAATATATTTTCCTTGCTCATGTCTAAAAACTGGACTCATGCAGATTGTGGACTGACGAGTAAGTTTGTTCTGTGCGTGACTAGACCATCTACTCATGCTAGATTCTATCTTCTTGTTCCCAAAGATTAATTTCCAGAGCACTAGTGGAGCACTAGCTCCCAGTGGAGACGTTGAGCTGGCAGTAAATATCCAACACTTCTTTATGAGTTAAGATTGTTCAGCAAGGTGGAATTTCCAAATGTAGGTTTCTAGACAAAACTACCTCTGGTTCTCTTGGTTTTATAACTTGGTGACTCATACTGTCAATACAAACTGTGTAAGTCACTTTGCATATACCTTGCTGTCCATGACTCAATGCTGTCTCAAAAGAATAGAGATTAAGATTACAGGAGATGTCATGAAGCATCTTTATCCAGTTTTTTTTTTCCAGAACTTTGTTCCTCAACAGACCTCTTAAACACAGCCAGATGATCAGATCATCACAGATGTCCATTTCAGATTGGTAGAGGAATCTTTCTATTTGGCGCAAACCTAAACCATCACCCACAGAAGTAGGATAGTGAGTGCCTCTCTTTCTGGGGTTCCTTTGCAGGTCTCTGCAGATATAGACAACAATGTAAGACACATAATATATGTTCTGGACGAGCTCAAAGCTTATGTTTAAAACCATCCTCCGGTATGTCTAAATACACCAACACCCAGACATATTACTCTCACAAGTGCTCCGCCAGTAGTAAAAACCCATGCCAAACTTGGATTAGCTTGGGTGAAACTGGATGACCCCTTGTGGTGTTTGTTTCCACTTCCTCACTGGTGCTTCCCAACAAGCTGGGTGACCCGGAATGTGCACCCCGAGTTATGTCATAAATTATTTTGACAGAAAGCATAGAATAATTCTTATTTAGGTTTCTTCACGTGTTGTTGAAAGCCTTTGTTTCTTCTTAGCTCTACATGGCACCACAAACATGACCACAAACATGTGACCTTCTCTGAATGACAGCCAGTTCAGCACTGAAAAAAATCCAGGAAATCAGTGTTATGCAATTAAAAATACAGTATATTTGGGGAATTAGCATGCAAACAGGTCATAAAGAGGCTGCTATGCGGGCAGGTCACTGTGGGTACCTGGGAGTGGAGCTTTCTGAGGAAACGGTGAGTCAGGCCATTCTGAATGTGTCAACAATCCGTCTGTCCACTTTCTGGACTCAAAGAGCGTGTTGTTCTCTCAGGTGGAGACTTAGGGTCATCCTGGTGTCCCCAGCTCATGGAAAGGTTTAGTCAGCTGGTTTTGAGAGGCTGTTTGAATGAGCCTGAGTTCTGAGTGTATAGGCTTTGGAAAATAAAACTAATGTAATGGTAATAGTGAAACCCAGTTTATTAAACCAATTTTGTGGTGATACACCTTTGCAAAATGCAGCTTTTGTCCCTCATATAGCATTGCCTGGAAAACACTTTATGTGTCATATGCAATATTTAAAATTAAAAACAGATGTTTAGATGTTATCTATTTTAACACCTTTATTTAAACTCTAAAGTAAAACTCTCAGAGTTAGGTGAAAGTTTCAGAAATGGGATAAAGCTTATATGAAAGAAATTGACATTTAACCAGATGACACTTAATTATATTATATTTTCCCAATTTTTTTTCAGCTTAGTTGGTCATGAATTCACAGCACACTGCACCAAGAGAGCACCTCATGATGTTAAATCTGAAATAATATGTTCAGAACCAATTTCTTTTTAACGGATGTGGAGGCACTACAGAAGGAAAGGTGTGGTAGTTGTTCCTGATTAAAATGTTAGAGTCAAAGAAAATGTTTGATCCAACAGTAGTAGAAATAAAGGAAAGAGGAAATATGCGATTCAGACAAGTCCAGAAAGATAGGTCAACAAAGTCAGGAACGGGAAGGAACTAAAGCACTATTAAAATGATATGGCTTTCCCCCAACGACATTAGAATTACAATTATTAACATAGAACATCTGCGATTTAATTTAGCCTATTGACTTAGACGTGAGTGAAACCTCATCTGGATGTGTGGTCATGAAACAGTTACCATAATTATAATGTAAATAATTAAGCAAATGAATTAATTACGGTGATGATCACCGATCAATCTGACATTAGTTGCCGTCTTGAATAATATTGGCAGTAATTGCCATATGGCAACAGGGGAGGAAATAAATCAGAGACAGAAGTTAATAAACTTGGATACTCACATTTTTGTTGAAATCACAAGTAAGAAATGGGCACCGAGAAAAAAACGTACTAAAAAGTCATAAAATGTGTGTTTTTGACCGGACTAAAAACACGATTTACCACAGAGCCCGCGCGGATGCAATCTGGAAACGAGGGAGGAATTTAGAGTTTGTTGTGAGGAAAGTGCAAGAAGCAATAACAGAAGTAGAAAGGTGGTCATATAAGTGGGGTTTTAGATTCTCTGTTGAAAAAACAAAAACTTTATTCTTTTCAAAATGTAGGATTAGCAAAGAGGTAAAATTGAAATTATATGGTCAAGATATAGAAAGAGTATCATGTTTTACATTTTTGGGTATGTGGTTTGATGAAAAACTCACGTTTAAAATATACATTCAAAAAATTGTTCATAAATGTAAAAGGGTAATGAACGTTATGAGATGTTTAGTGGGGAAAGAATGGGGGGCTGAGAGGATGGCTCTAAGAAGTATATATACGGGTTTGATACGATCTGTATTTGATTATGGGAGTATAGTGTATCAATCTGCTGCTAATACTATGTTTAAAGAGGTGGACAAAATCCAGTACAAGGCGTTAAGATTATGTACGGGGGCGATGAGATCTAGGCCTACACCAACTGCAGCCTTGCAGATTGAAATGGGAGAAATGCCTTTAGAACTTAGAAGAATTGAACTGTCACTAAGAAATCGGATCAATATATTAGGACATAGTCAAGATCACCCAGTTAGGGTAGTTCTAAAACCTTTCTGGGAAAAAGGAAAGAAAGAAATCAAAAGTTTTGGATGGGAAGTGCCTAGAGTGGTAAAAGAAATGGAAATTGGTGAAACTCCAATAAGCCCTACAGTTCCGTGGTCAACAATCCCTCTGTGGTTAATATCTCAACCTACGGTAGATATGACATTGTTAAGTGAGGAAAATAAGGATAAGTTCAAATCAAATGTTCAAATAACACATAAGTACATTAATGAAAATTATTATGGTTATGCTTATATATTCTGATGCATCAAAAAATATGGAAGACAAAGTAGGTGTGGCATTCAGTATCCTAGAATTTAATGTCAAAGTTCTGGGAAAAAGGAAAGAAAGAAATCAAAAGTTTTGGATGGGAAGTGCCTAGAGTGGTAAAAGAAATGGAAATTGGTGAAACTCCAATAAGCCCTACAGTTCCGTGGTCAACAATCCCTCTGTGGTTAATATCTCAACCTACGGTAGATATGACATTGTTAAGTGAGGAAAATAAGGATAAGTTCAAATCAAATGTTCAAATAGCACATAAGTACATTCATGAAAATTATTATGGTTATGTTCAAATATATTCTGATGCATCGAAAAATATGGAAGACAAAGTAGGTGTGGCATTTAGTATCCCAGAATTTAATGTCAAAGTCAGTAAAAGAATCACAGATAATTTGTCAATTTACACTGGTGAAATGATTGCAATTTTACTGGCATTGCAATGGGTGGAGGAAAATAAGCCAATGCGGTCACGCATATGTTCTGATTCAAGTTCCTCTTTAATTACAATTAAAACATGTCATTCAGAGAGCAGAGCAGATATAATGATTGAGATTCTTCAAACAATATATAGGATCCAGATGATGGGAATTTATGTAGCTTTCTGTTGGGTACCAGGCAGCACATGTGTAAAAGGAAATGAGTTAGCAGACGAATATCCAAAGGAAGCAACAAAGAAAGTAGACATAGATATGCAGATAAAGCAAAGTGGTATGCCATCCGCCATTAAACACCAAGAAGAAGAAGACGAGTTCGCGCAGACGGTGCGAGTTCCTTCCTCAGCCAGTGAGCGGCAGTAGCGCGCTGATGTGCTGCTGATCTCCGCGGCGTAGAGGAAGACGAGCAGAACAAACACGCCACGTGAGTTTACTGTCCACTGGAGGAAGCGTTATTTACTGAAAAGTACACAATGAAAACAGAAAAACAGCTCAAACAACAGAAGAATGAGAAGCATTTCAGGTAAATCAGAGGCTTAAAACTTCTTCAATAAGGGTGTTTCGGAGAGGTTTGTGGAAATGTCTGGTAATCTTGTTAAGTGGTAAACAAACATCAATAAGATGAAGTAAACTAACAACCAGAATCTAGAATATTTCATTTTAACCATATACGTTATATGGATTGACAGAAAATGGTGAAGTCAGTGCAGGGTATGCCTAGAGATGTGATGCTTATAGCCTTGCATCCTTCAGAATCTGTCATTTCTTATTACAAGGCCTAAACTCCACAGGAAGATATAGGAATATTCACCATGTGTTTTGAAAACCTGAAAATGCCATCTTCTTAGACAGTGTATTCATAGACAGAAATGACTGTAAAAGTCATGGAAATGTGTTTTGGTTGTGGGACTCTTGAATATATAGTTCTTAAATGTTGTTCATCCTGCATTCTATTTTTTTTTAAAGAAATTAATGGTGGGTTTTTCTTATACACTTACAGAAGAAAGTTAGTTTTTATTTATTTATTAAATTTTTTTTTAATCTAGGCTCCAGAAAACCGTTTTGTTGCTTCACAGTTGCACTATTTAGCATTGCTTGGATTGACAGAAAATGGTGAAGTCAGTGCAGGGTATGCCTAGAGATGTGATGCTTATAGCCTTGCATCCTTCAGAATCTGTCATTTCTTATTACAAGGCCTAAACTCCACAGGAAGATATAGGAATATTCACCATGTGTTTTGAAAACCTGAAAATGCCATCTTCTTAGACAGTGTATTCATAGACAGAAATGACTGTAAAAGTCATGGAAATGTATTTTGGTTGTGGGACTCTTGAATATATAGTTCTTAAATGTTGTTCATCCTGCATTCTATTTTTTTTTTAAAGAAATGAATGGTGGGTTTTTCTCATACACTTACAGAAGAAAGTTAGTTTTTATTTATTTATTAAAATTTTTTTAATCTAGGCTCCAGAAAACCATTTTGTTGCTTCACAGTTGCACTATTTAGCATTGCTCAGACATTGCTTTTGTTTACTCAGTTGATTGAAGTTGATATCTAATTGTAAAGTGTCTTGTCTTTTGTTAGTAAAAAGAATTCAAAGAAAAATGCTGACCCTGCATCAGATGACCACCTCCAGCAGATTCCTCATCGCTTGCGTGAAATCATGAAGAGTAAAGAGAAGATGAAACAGGGCTCCCAAAAGAGGAAAAAAGGTACTGCCGGTCTTACACAATTTAAAAAAAAATTTTTTACGTGTTGCAGTTTGTACCGCACAATAAAAGCAGACCCAAACTTACATGAAAAACGATTCATATTCAAGTTAATTCCTGCAGTTCACTTATAAAAGTTCATTTTGAACAAAAAAAGTCTCTCTTTTTTAATAAATATAGGTCATTTATTAAAAAGTGTGACTCAAGCCTTGACGATTGGTAATGGTGTTATTGATAATGAATGTGTTAACAATAATATGTCAATATGAATTATTGTCATAATTCCTGGAGGGCCAGTAGTGATTATTTTGAAACTGAAAGTCTGATCTTTCACTTTCATAAGATATTTATTTTTGTCAACCCACATAATTGGTACCCATTTATTGTTGAGGGGAGTGTGGATTTACTGGGATTCTGTTGAAACAATTGCATGTAGTTTAGCAGTTTGAAAACTGAGTTGGATCATGTGGGCCGCATGCTGTCTGGGTTTTGTCTGCAGACAAGCTAGTGACCCACAAAAACTGCACAATGACACGGCTAGTGGCAAGGGCAGCGGAGGAGGGGACTTCTTGCTGTATGTTCATATATGTTTCTTATTTTAGCCTCTAAGCCAAAGATGCTCTCAGGAGATATTCCTATCCCACACTTCCGCAGAGGGCGAAAGGAGTCCGAGAAGAATTATGTCCGCCGCATGACCGAAGAGACTGAGCATGTCCTCTTCCTCACGAACAACCAGGTACAGAGACATCCGGAGGTCAAGCTAAAGAAAGAAGAGGACACAGAGGAGAAGAAATCCACTAAAAGGAAATGGTTAGTTCAGCACAGGGTTATTATTGTTAACTAAAACTAAACCCATAAAAAAAAGTTTCTTCAAATAATTAGAATTTTTATTTTTTACATTTTTATAATTATTTTTATTATATTATATTTTATTATATTTTTATTTCAGCAAGTTTCCAATGCAACATTTTTTCTTTTTGTTTAGATTGTCGAAGTACTAAAATAACTCAAAATAGATACAAAAAATAATAAATAATACTAAAATTTAATAAAATAAAATGACAAAAACACACAAATTTAAACACACAACAATAAAAATAAAATATAATACAAAAACTATAATAGTATATCAATGATACAAAAATAACACTGGTTCGACATGCATTGATGTTCATGATTTAAAGCTAATCAGATTAATTGTAGCCAATTTTTTAGTGCAAATGCATATAGTAATTATGCAGGTTTTTCTATAAATAAAGCCTGTATTAATTTCTAACGCTGCACTAGTGTGTTAAAGTGTCTTTGTCTTTATTTTAGGCTCCATAAAAGGAAACTTCAGCAACAGAAAAAGAAGCTAAACCAACAAGCGGAACATGAAGAGGAGGAGATGTTCAAAGGCATGCATCAATTTTATTAGATTTAATCTGTAAAATTCGGGATCAAATTGCAAAACATAATCATATTCCATCATTTCTCTTCCTCTTAGATGAGGTACCGTTTGGAGAGGTTGCCATGGCGCCTCCATCACTGAGTGTTAAACCAAAGAAAGCCGTAGTCAAACCCCAGGTAAATTCTTTTAAGTGCATCCACTCCTTTATGAGATGCTAATTAATGCTGTTTGTTCATTACTATCATCCTGATCATTCCTCCAGGGGGCAACCAAAGGCCTCCTCCTGAACTCCCTCCTGGGTCACAGTCCTGCGTCGCTCAACAAACCTTCTATGGCGAGGAAGAGGATTGTGGAGGAAGAGCGGGAGAGAGTGGTGCAGCTGTACAGACAGATGAAGCAGAAGCAGAGAGACAAACAAGAGCAGGACAGGGCTGCCATGACCTCCACATGATGCGCTGCTATTTGTATTATATAGTATTGTATTATATCTATGTGTATATTTCATTTTTCTACACATTTTGCTACCTCTGCTGGCCAACAATACCATATTGATGGATTTTGTGCTAAAATATTTACAAGTGGATGTAGCAGGACTGTGTATAAGGCAAACAAATAAATTAGTTCACACTTTTAAATAATGCACAGTGAGTTCACATGCATTTGGTCCCTTAATACTCAAAATGACTCAAGTAAAATATTGATATTTGAAAACGAAAGAATTATCTGGTGTTATTATATAAATTTAGGCATTTATTCTCATCCTGCACTTTTTATGCTACAGAATGATACCTGAAACTGGCTTGATGAAAGCTGTGATAATACTTTTTAAAAGCAAGTGATCATTGATTAATAAATTGATTGATTAATAAATTATATATAGTGTCAATCAATGATCACTTGCTTTTAAAAATGTAATATCACGGCTTTCATCAAGCCATAGTTTCAGGTATCATAAAAGGTGCAGGATGAGAGTAAATGCCTATATATATATATATATACAAATTTTTTTTTTTACATTATTTTCGTTTGTAGTACAATTTTGTACATTATATTTCCCTTTCATGCTTTCCCATTAAATTTTCGAGTGGATATATTTTGTAGACTGGGTATTTATTCACACAGTCAGTGATATGTGAATGCGTTTGTTTTAAGATGTTACTAAATAGATAAGGAATCCAACGTTGTGCAAGAATGGGCAATGGTATTTATCTTCCAGTGTATTCTTTTCCTTTATTTGAGCTAATACAGTAGCAATAGCCCCCATGTGTAGACCGCATCCCACTCCAGACGCCCACTTCAGTCCAAACATGCGGCCCAGTGCCACAGATCGATATCATGTAACATTGAAAGAGGAGAAACTCACAATCAAAGCGGTCGTCATGGCAACGGCCCAACCGGATTCCACCAATCAATGGGCTTCATGAGGCTGAGAGATGCTCAGCGATGTGCCAATGTCCTACATAAAGAGTGTGGGACAGGGAGACTGGGCAGCACACACAGAGAGAGAGGCTGGCGTGAAAAAAAGGCAAGGAAGGACGACATTAATCCAGGACGAGAGATGGTGAACTCCGGAGCAAGCGTTCCTGCCGTGGTCTGTCTGGCCAACCTTTGTGTTGCACTTTGTGTAGGAGGTAAGATCATCGATTTTTTTAGTAGTTGCTAGAATAGCCATATATTTTTGTATGTTGTGAGGTTTTTCCAATCGTTTTTATTTAGCCATCTGTAATATGATCAGAGCAAAGATTAGGACTTTATTTTGTCATTTTCTATACAGTAGTTGCATAATTTGCACAAAAGCACAATGATATATCTAATATAGATTACAAACATGATTCATTTCACACAAAAATCTAAATATCTAAAGTATTTGTTTATATAGACATAACGTTGCACTGTTCATTTTATAATACAAGTCACCATCTTTACAGGAAATGCAATAGCTTTCAAATGAGTGAACTGCTCAAACTGTCAGGTGTGAGTGAATGAGTCACATGACTTGAGCAGCGAGCAGCAGTCGGAGTCTTTCATTACGATCTTGCTTGTGATTTTGTATTCAAACTTTTTCCTCCTTTTTTCAGCCTGAACTTGGGCTCTTTCACATTTAAAACTGCCTTTGGAAGCCAAAATGCAATATAATTTGTCTAACACTTAATTTTATATGCCTCTGATTGCTTGGAAAAATGAAAATTTGCAGTCGAGTGCCAGAAAGAAAATATTTTGGGTGTTTTGCATTCATAACACTGGTTCCAACTACATAGATGACCTAAAAGCAGGGCCGTCCTTAGGGGGGTGCAACTGGTGCAGTCTCACTGGGTCCCGCTGCGAACGGACTGAGGGGACCCCCCCCCAGCTAAGGACGGCCCTGCATACAAGCAAGAATGGCTACAATTATTTGAAAGATTATGTTCATACATTGTTCAATAACTGATCAAATATGCAGTGCAAATGCATGCAAGAACATCTAAATTACTCATAACACTCATTGTTCTTGTTTTTTGAATGCATAAAAATTGTTTGTTACTCTTCTGAAGTTGTGAAATATTAAAAAGCCCTCTTTCTTAATCCACTCTGCTCACAAATCTCCTGTTTCTGTCCTGCAGCTGCATTAAAGTCGGATGTGGTGCTGGAGAACAGTGCTACCACACTGAACCATTCAATGGCGCTGGTGCAGCGCATGGAGGCCCTGCTGACCCAGGGAAACGGCAGCGACGTGATCCTGCGTGTCCAGACGTTAAACACGGACGAGGTGAAGGTGATCCAGGTCCATTCACTGGTGTTGACTCTACAGAGCGACGTGTTTGATGAGCTCCTACAGACCCGTAACTCCACTGCGATGGTCCTCAGAGAGTCGCCGGACTGTGCAGCTGTCTTTGACAAGTTCATTAGGTGAGTGATTCATTACTAATTAGTCATATAGAACATTTTTATTTAAAGCGATTTATAGAACACTTATTATAAGCACAACCCCCAGGGAATAACCTAGGATTGAGGTGATAGTTAATTACCCTTGAACCTACAACCTTACAGTTACCAGCTTAAATCTATAATCAATAAACCACAACACTCCACTAACTGGGAGCAACCAACTGGGTTTTCTAGGAAAAAGTCTATGACATAATCTTTTTTGCCTTTTAGTTGACTTTGGTAGACAGTAATGTATTGCTTGTAATAATCTCATTTTGTTAGATTCACTTTCTCTTTTTGAGTTGTATTTTGAAGTACTGGAGCAAAAGATTCATTTAAAACGATAATGGCCCGTAAACAATATGCAAGGTGTATTAATAAATAGGTTTATTTTTTACATTTGTAATTTTATATTGTAGATTGTCAATACTTTATTTAATTTAATTTTGTTAATTTGTTTGTATTTGATATTGTAGATTAACAAAAAATGTTTAACTGAAAACTTACTTTTTTATTTAATATTGTAGATTTTAAATAAAATGTTTATATATATATATATAAATTTAAGGGGGTCTGAATACTTTCCGTACCCACTGTATGTGTGTATGTATTCGATGTTGTAGCTCTTCAACCAAACATTCATTTTATTTATATTTCCCATTTTTTATTATATATATTTTCTATTGTATAGATTTAAAACTGTTGCAACCAAAGTACTGTTAATACAGGGACAGTCTCAAGGCCACAATAGTGATGCATGAATATCTCCAGGTTTTAACCTACAACTAGACCTCGCATTTTGACATAAATAAATTGAATTCATTTTATTTATATTTCCCATTTTTTATTATATATATTTTCTATTGTATAGATTTAAAACTGTTGCAACCAAAGTACTGTTAATACAGGGACAGTCTCAAGGCCACAATACTGATGCATGAATATCTCCAGGTTTTAACCTACAACTAGACCTCGCATTTTGACAGATAAATAAATTGATGATGAACAGAGAAAAACACCATTAGTGCACCATTTAGTGTAGCATTATCATTCTTCACAGGCTATGGAGATAAAGTTTCAGGGAAATCAAAGGTTGATTTTTTTCCAACCCGACCTCTTTCCCTGCAGGTACTTATATTGTGGTGACATCACGGTGCGTCTGAACCAGGTCATTCCTCTACACAAGCTCGCCAGCAAGTACCACGTGTGGGACCTCCAGCAGGGCCTCACCCAATACATGACCCAGCACCTGTCCAGCGACTCACTCACGGGTCATGTGGTGAGCTGGTACCAATACGCCACGCAGATTGGGGATGTGACCCTGCAGAACAGCTGCCTGCAGTACCTGTCCTGGAACCTGTCATCGGTTCTACAGAGCGCCGAATGGAGCTCAGTGAGCGAAGAACTGCTGCTTACTTTGCTGCAGCGTTCAGACCTGATTCTGCAGAGTGAACTGGAGCTGTACGAAGCTCTGGAAGCCTGGATCAACCAGAACCAGCCCTCAGTTGAGACGGCCAAGAGCGCCCTTAACGCAATACGTTACGCCATGATATCACCTCAACACTTGTTCCACCTACAGAAGAAGTCGTCTGTGATGTTGAAATATTACGAATCGGTACATGATCTGCTCTTCCTAGCCTTCCAGTTCCACGCAGCCTCACCCATCCAGCTCGCAAAGTACTTTGACGTAAACTGCAGCCTCTTTACGCCACGTAACTACCTGTCGCAAGCATGGGGCTCCCCGTGGGTGATCAACAACCCAACGCGGGACGACCGCAGCTTCAGTTTTCAGACTCAACTTGGACCGAGTGGCTACGACGCCAGCAAACGCGTGACCTGGAACGCTCTTTTCTCACCCCGCTGGCTTCCTCTAAGCGTGCGATCTGCTTATCCAGAGCAGGGATCCTTGCAGCCCACTCGTACCGATGGAGGGCGTCCACGGATCATCATCACACCGGCCACCTCGAGCCCAGACTTTGCTGGCGTCAGCTTTCAAAAGACTGTCATCGTTTCAGCCCGGAAGCAGGGGAAGGTGGTGGTCCGTCATGTCTACAACTTCCACCAGAGTACGGAGGAGGCGGGAGACTTCCTGTTGGAAGCGGACCTGCAGCGTAGAGCATCCGAGTACCTCATTGACAGCTCGCTTTACCTGCACATTATTGTGAAGCCCCTCTATCACAGCCTCATAGTAGCGAAAAAGTAAGAGTCTTGTTCCTCTACCGATGATTTCTGATGCCCTATAGCTTTGAAAGCAAGATTTACATGTCCAAATATATTTACATTTATGGATTTGGCAGTTGCTTTTATTCAAAGCAACTTAAGTTGCATTCAAGGTACAGATTTACATTTTGATTTTACACTCATATGGACTCAGATTTGATTTGAATTCATAGATTTTCCTGTTGCATTCTGGTGTGCAACACCCATTTTTCACCATTCAGTCAATTCCCATTGGATAAAATCAAAGTCCATCCTACTCTTTCTCATTTTATATCCTGTTTCACTTGGAAATAGGAGATTACAGAGGTAAAATGGGTTGTGAATGGTTACTTCAGTAACCTATTTTTAACATGATGCATGAAAGCTCACCCTAATTTATTAGTACTTGGAAATTACCAGTCACATTTGTAATATTGCCATGAGTGTCATCCCTTAAGTTGTATGGTGAGCATGCTGAATGCTTTCATAAAAAGAAAGAAAAAAAAAAATCTGAATAGATTTTTTGCTCACTTGTGTTATATTGCAATTCATGTTAAGTTTAATTAAAATCACAATTTATGAACCCACAAATTACTGTGTCTATTCAATATTTTATGCATTGGTTCTGCTTATAATATATATATTATATATATATTTGGGAAAACGTTAATATTTATTTTCTATTCAGTTTTTTTAGGCATTGGTCAATTCTGAGATTTTTGCATTTTGCTTCCATAAATGGTCTCCTTTCAGACTAATGGAAAGAAAACACTTTTACACTTTATTATTATAATTACACGTTATCTATCGGTGTCTGAGCCAGAAATCTCCACTTCAGTGTCACTTAAATACACCAGACTGTTCAGGTTCATTCCTTTCTACACTTTGAATCACAAGAAACTGAAACCAACGAGAGTCGAAAACTGCATCTGTTCTCTCATTGCCCTCTGGTGGTCAAAAAGTGGTACATGCTATTGAGCCATTGAGCTATTAGAATTGAGAGAGTGGTTTATAGGCTGGCTCTCGTGTTGACAGGTTTCATGATGCCATTTGGCTGGAGTAAAGCTATCAGAAGATAACTATTAGAAAGTCAACTGGAGCACAGCAGTGCAAACGCAGCGTTTAGAAGCAGCTGCTGGAGTGATTATGGATGCTGGGCAGGTGCATGTTGGGAAAAGAAACATGATGCTCAGGCTACAGTATGTTTGGAACAGAATACTAGCTTACTGCAGCGTATATACACTGTATACTACAGACTAGAAAAAAAGTCAAACAGCACAGTGTAAAATGCAGGGATAAACATTTAAAAACGTATTTATTTATTTATCCAAATTAGTGTAATAATGTCATAACTTTTAATCTGATAAATTAGAAAGTCAAGAAAGAGATATTTAAAATCATGCATCACACTGGCTGAGTCAAGTGCATTGCATTGTGGGATACATTACACACAGAGCGCTCTGTTGAATAATACAAAATTTGACAAATGTATTAGGTAAACCAGGTATTCTTTCCATACACAAAATGTCCATGCCACATACTTTAGATATAGTTTTAGCATTTCTGTGTTTCCCATACATTGATTTATTTGTGGCAGCCCACCACAATATCAAAACTGACCCCCACAAATAGATTTTCCAAAAGGCTTTGACTTCGTTGTATAAGCATGAGCTCTGCACGTTTCAAAGTCAACACACGGCCCAGGTGTTTTATATGAATGTATCTTTGAAGAGAACTGACTGTCTTCAGAAAAGGATCGATGTCATTTTCATTTAGTGAGCTCAAGCTCTGCTATGCCTACAGCCGTTACCGGGGAAACCACTAATTCTGCCCCAAAAGTGCCTCCTGCTGGCAGAGAAGGAATTTGCATTTTCAATAAGCCCGTTTGCAGTTTTATATATTTCCCCCGGGGGAAGTGCCACCACACATAAGAGTGTAAGTCTGTGGGAAACTGCATTGTGTGAGAGTCAACACTTGGTTCAATGTCGCTAAAGGTCATTAATGGAAACAGCTTTATGTAATCAGTGTTGGAGGGAATGTATTATCTGTCAATACTGCTCACTCAGTTGTACTGCATGTGGAGATACCAACAGAGACAATAATACAGTCTCTGGAAAAGAAACCCTCCTCTTCATCTTCAATCACACCCTTTTTCTGCAGAAAATACAGATTTTTGAGAATCACCCTTCAATCTTTTGATGTCTTTCCAAAAAAGGACACCAAAGAACCAAATGATATAAGGAGCCCATATAAGCATATATGAAAGAATAAAATGCTAAAAAAAAAGTATGTGTACAGTGCAACAGCAAAGAGCTTTTTTTATATTTTAGAGAAGTCAAGTTGCGATACCAAACAGGACCACATGGAGATGCCAAAAACTCCTAAACCAACCGCCTGCTCAAGAGCACTCATACACGCATTATAACGGACTCACATGTGCTTACTGTACGACTCCGGTACCCCACTGCAATCGCCTTAACCTTGATTGCAGTCTTCATCCATCAGAACTTTACTAGCGAGACACTGGTTATCCAGTGAAGAAAGGTTTGCGTCTGATCTGGCCATACAGCGTTGGGATGTGTTGACATTCCATTCAGTCTGTACTTCACACAGCGCGTGTAACGTGTGAGGGCTCGCACTCTTCAGAGACAATCACTGAATATGACAGAGCTCGTGTTTAAAAGCAAAACACACTGGAATGAATAACTCAGTGAAAACGCAAAGCGAGTCTCTATTCTCTCTGCAGTCTCTGATGTAATCAGCCTGGTTTCCTTTATATTAGCGCTGTTTTGGACTGATTGTTTGAATGCATTAGCTTACTGGATTATTGGACTGAAAACTTTCTCGGAGTTTAGCGGCTTAAAATGACCTGATCGCAAGCAGAGAAACAAAATTGGGGTAAAGGGTTAGAATAGAAATTGTGCTTCAGTAATTTTGCTTTAATTGCGTTAAATTATTTTAATGCGTTAAGGATTATAAAATTAATTGCATGCGGTAACATGTACGTTGACAGCCCTGTATATATACCATATATATACCAGTTCTCTCTGGTCCTCGAATCTGATTGGCTGAGAGGAGTGCGATAATGTTCTTCTAAATCTCATCTTTTGCATTCTAGAAAAGAAAGTAAGTAATACAAGTTTGGAACAACATGAGAGTGATAGAGTGATTTTGATGACAGAACTTTCATTTTTGAAAGAACGATCCTTTTAAGAAATTTCTCATGACTTTAACTTCATGCATGTATATGCAGCTTTAAATAAACTTAAATGTACTTACATGACAAAAGATGCAGCGACCTGTGCCTGGTGGCTCTTTATTTATCTGCAGTTGACACAAGCCAAAGGGAGAAAAAGAGGAAAAATCAACGAATATCAGCGAAATATTGCATATATCAATACAAATGAAAAATAATTTATTTTGACTAATCAAAATGTCAGTGTTTCTCAACTTTGCAAAGAGATGCAGGATGCCTGCTAGGTTGGCTGCTAGGCTGCTACAGTGGTGTCCAGTTCTGGTCCTGGTCCTGGAGGACCAACATCATGCAGAGTTTAGCTCCAACCTGACCACACACTTGAATGGAAGTTTGTGGTAATCCTGAAGACCGTGATCAGCTTGTTCAGCTGTACATAATTGGGGCTGGAGCTAAACTCTGCAATCAGGACTAGATGGCAATCAAAACTGAAAAGAGAGAGAAGACAAACATTGCATTAATGGTATAAAACCAAAGTTGTATGTAACGTCAGGTTGACTTGGACATGACGTCAGACAGACGTTGCATTTTGGTTGAAAATGAAAATCGGGTTGATGTCAATATTTGATGTCAATTTGACGTTGACTTAACATTGGATTTTGGTTACACAACCTAACAACAACAAAATATCAACGTCAACTGACGTCGGTATTGGACATCAATTTAACATTGACATTAGACGTTGAATTTACATTGAATTTTGGTCACCCGACGTCACAACCAAAATGTAACCAAATATCAACGTCTTATGACGTGTGCCTGCTGGATAACCACTAAAATGGGTGTAATTTAATTCCTATTAATTAATTCACAACTATTTTGATGAATTTAACAAATTTTAATAGAAAACTCAGAAATTAACTAAGAAATCTGAAAGGTTTACCTGGTTGAGCAGAGCTGGGCGGTACCAGTTGAAGTCGGAATGACAGCTCATTAACGATGCAGAGTTTCTGCAGTCTCATTGGCTAGAATTAATCACGTGCTAAAGCGCTGACACGCCATTTAATGTATTAGAATATTTAATATTACTTTTTTCCTTTTTTCCTTGCAGAAATATTTAATACATTTTTACATCACTAATAAATACTAACAATGAATGAATTAACAAATCAGTCAATGATCTGTACATTTGATTTAATAATAGCCTACAATGTATTTATATACAAATATGAATATTACAACAAAAACAATGTATACTATTATATATATATATATATATATATATAATGTGTGTGTGTGTGTGTGTGTGTTTATTGAGTGTTTTGATGAGGTCTAATTGGGGTTTGAACTACTGTAATATGGTAAAATAATCTGTCTGACTTTGTCTGCAAGCAGCTACAAACCAAGTGGTTTTCTTGTTGACCGTGTGCCGTTTTAGTTAAGTATTGGATGAGCTGTTGAATATATTACATTTTTGTGGACAATTTATTGTTTACATTTTACTATCATTGCCACAGAAATCTAATTTTAATGCAACATTTGCATGTAGATAAAAAAAAAATAAAATCATAAAAAAAAACAAACAAAAAAAACATTATAACCCGCAGTGGGCTTGCCCACAGAAAACCCACATAGGGCCCCCAAAACTGCTGTGGGCCTCACGTGGGCTAACCCACATGGTTTTAGTGTGGGTTTGCTCTGCCCACACTGTCCCACAGAAAACCCACAGTGGGTCCACACGGGTATGTTTGCTGGGATGTCACTTAACACACTCAGCTTTTTTGTTTGCGCACTCACTGCAAACAAAAATCAGATACCTGATTGATTCAAATTCAAGACTGAGAAACATATTGATGCAAATTCTTAAACTCACTAGGCTTGAACTAAAACCCATTGACTCTACTTCACTGCCCTGTGAAACTGTGCATCATAGATTCCCCTTCAAAACATGATAGAGGGATAATTCTAATCTCACAAACAGACTTCATTCATCAAGAATACCATTAGAGATTAAACTGACCACACCTGAACTGATACTGCTCCGTTAATAACTCTCACTGCAACAGCTGGTTCATATTTCCTCGTGTACTTTATCTTGTAGCTCAGATTATGAAGGATATGAACTTGTTTTAAAGGTGAGAGTAACTTTTCTCCCATACTATCTATCTATCTATCTATCTATCTATCTATAGTATTTAATTTGTATTTATCTATTTACTTTTTGATTGTTCATAGGCATCTGATGGCCAATGAAGTAATTTAGCTGCCCCGCCCCCCCCCTCCTCCCTCTAGTAAAGAGGACATGTCATTGGATAATGTGGAAAATTCCCTCAGGGTGAAATCAGACTTTCAGCAGAACAAAATCCAATCCTCTCATTGGATCTCCTGTGTCCAATCGATACTCTGTTTACACAAACTAGGGTCATGGATTTAAATGAGTCCAGCCAGACAATCTTTGTCTGGATGATCTCAGTGACAACTATTTACAGTCTAAAAATTAATGAATTGTCTCTTTAAATGTACAGTACGTGTTGAATATGTCAAATAGATGTATGATGTCATACTTTGGAATGTTATCTGTTAGGATTACATAATTTATGATGTGATTGAAATACAATTATCTCAATGAAATATACAAATATGTTGCAGACCTAAATAAAATGACAAAATATGTTATGATGTCAAACAAACATTTTAAAATGGACTGTGTCCACCTTGAAATTAATACAAACCAAGGCGAGCTATAAATTATTTTTTAAAGCACACTGCAGATGATATTTTCAATCACTGTTAAGTTTTATTGTGATAGCTACTGTCACAGTTTTATACACTGTAAAAAAAAATCCGTAGAATTTACGGTAAAAACCGGCAGCTGTGGTTGCCGGAATTTTACCGAAAAAAATACGGTAGCAACGTTTTCGGTTTTATGGTTTTAACTTAAATTTACAGTTAAATACCGTAATTTCATTAACTGATATAATGTTAATATACCAACCTATTGAAGTACTGAAATCTGTTTTGTACCTTTGTAATACACTGACAACCACCAAATGCAGGTGGTGATGAGAAAGTCACATGATGAACCAAAGCCCATCACAAGCAGCTTTTAAATAATAACATATATAGAAGGTGCACAGTGTCATTCACACAAACGCTAAATACCATCATGGTAACACACATGAAACTGCAATAATGCAATAAACATTAATTTAACAACATTAGGTGTAACACACAACCCTAATATACAAAACTGATAAGAAAAAACTAAGAAGAAACATAGTTATTTCAACAAAAAAACATCAAATTTGAAATGTAACGCAGGGAATTCTGGGAATGTCAATTTACGGTTATTCACTGTAAATGATACAATCTTTTTCACTTCCAAAAATGGTATACTACCGTAAAATTAATGTCCAATACATGTAATGTCCAATACAGTTTTTCACCGTGTATAGTAGGGGAATTTACCATTAACCATTTAACAGGTTTTTACTGTAGCATTTTTACAGTCTTTTACCGTTAAATTCACGGTCATTTTTTAAAGTGTATATAAAAACCTTTGATTAGATATTGGTTCCCTACTTTTTCTGGTTTTTAAAACCTGCCAGCAATGCAAGTCATTATTGCTTTGGTTGTAACACATTGTCATATAAAACAAAATAGTATACCTTTTATCAACATATTTATCTTTCAGCAGCAGATAAGTAACATTCATGTCTTCTTTCATAAACATTAACTTTCATGTCTTTAGTCACTAAAGCTCTATTGCACATCGAAAGCACATTTACTGCTATGAACACAACATTCTTTACATATTATTCAGATTTGCTGTAGTGTATATATTTACAACTCTTCGACCGCTCGTGTTGAACGAATGCCAGATTTCATCCAACCCCTGAGATTTTAAGTGCATTTTTGACAAGATCACAGAAGATGTACATGGACTGAGGAGTTTTATGGTACATTCACTACATGAAAACAATAATTGCCCTAGATTAGCAATACTCTCATTAAAAATGTATGGGTAATCTTCAATACTGATATTATAACACATTGTAACCAACACATCAATTATGCACTGTATATCAACATAATTTTCTTTTGTACAGAATTGCATTTGTAGAAAGAGGAGAGAAATACAACATTGTTAAGAGACCAGCTCATTAATAGGTTTTTAAACCATCTGTGATCCATATAGGCATATCCTGCCACCATAAAAAACCTGTTTTCAGTCACAACCACATGTGAAATATGGAGGCTAGGTTTCTAACCTCATTTATCTTAAATCATGACATAATTGCAATGAGTTTCAAATGTTTAAAATGTCCCTCTATTGTAGATTTAATGGCATTGACCAGATCAAAAGGAAACATTTGGTTCTCATTTTCACTACAGCCTTCATTACACCGCCTATGCTTTTGAAGACAAACATAATTTTATCACTGGCTTTTGCACAAGGTATTATCCTGAATGTGCTATTAAAAGCCTGTGTGCGGGGACAATCCAACAAAACCATCTATCCTGCAAAATCATTGTGACTTGTTAAATCAGGGGTGTCCAATCCTGCTCCTGGAGGGCCACTGTCCTGTAAAGTTTAGCTCCAACCCCAATTAGACCCCAATTGGAGCTAAACTCTGCAGGACAGAGGCCCTCCAGGACTGAGTTTGGACACCCTCTGCTCCAAAACTTAGTAAGCTACATACCTAGACAGCATCATAGACTGGCTTCAGTTGTGAAAGCTGTTCCCAAAGTAGGTAGGTAACAGCATTATGCTACTTCCTAAGGTAGCCTACCTTATTTTGGCCAAATGTATCCTTAATGAAGAAAGCAATCCCAGAATGCATTGTGACAAGCTCAGTGAAATAAAAAATGCATCCAAGATGGTGGACAGGAAACTAACTCTACCCAAGTAAAATAGACTGTTAGCACTGATGTGTAACAAATAAAACAATAAGCGTTCTAAAATTAGATCAAAATATCAAACATGTTTGGTATTCTCCGACTGGATGGCATCAAAATTTGAAGCAAAAAAATTAAATAAAAAATCTGTGACCATAATACATTATGCCATTTATTTTTTATTTTTTTGGACAAGTCTGACTGCCCAAAAATCAGGTGAAGATTTGTGCAAAAGTTATATAATGTATTTCTCTGTTCCTTGGCTTGGAACTGAGCTTATATTATCTACAATATGTGCTGCTCTTGTCTATATTACAAATTGATTGCGTATGGACTGTCAGGGTTGATTTGAAAGTTAATGCTTGTTGATCTGTTTTAGATAACAAGCCTAAGTGAAAGTTACAATACATCTGCAACCCAGATTTTTGGGTTCCTGGCAACATTTTGCTTTCAAAATAGCAGCAAAACAGCCTTTTATGCTACACACCATATAGTCAGCATATACAATGCATATTTCTTAAATCGGTCATAACTCAGGCTATTGTCTTAAAGGTTTGAGTTGTAGTGGTAAAGAATCCTGACTGGAAGCTATGCTTTTGACATCATCAATATTAGATC
Source organism: Sinocyclocheilus anshuiensis (assembly GCF_001515605.1). Taxonomy (NCBI): domain Eukaryota; kingdom Metazoa; phylum Chordata; class Actinopteri; order Cypriniformes; family Cyprinidae; genus Sinocyclocheilus; species Sinocyclocheilus anshuiensis. The sequence goes on along the minus strand of NW_015548204.1, from coordinate 42,775 downwards.
CTTCCAAGACCACGCTGTCCCTTCTGATGTTCTTCTGGTCTTCGTCATCATCATCGTCGTCATCCTCCGTTTCCTCTTTATCCATGAATGCTACTTCATTCTCGTAACAAAAAGAGTTGGAGCTAGACCTGATGTACTTCTTTTCGGCCAAATTTCGAGCGCTGCATTGAGGTGTGCTGAGAACCTCGTAGGTGTTCTCGAAGCGTGAGTAGTCCACCTTGTAATGGTTTTTCTCCTCGAAAAGGACCGGCTCAAAGCGATGGCCCCACAGGATTTCGCTCATCACGTAAGAGCTGCGACACTGAGTGGTCATAGCCGTAGCTTCCACCATGCCCTCCAATATCACCACTATCTCCAGCCCCGAACTTTCCAGTTCCTGTTTGCTCATATCATAGAAAGGACTGTCCTCATCAATCTCATGCACGATGGTGATGGGTGACACTAAAAATATGCGGTCAATACCAGTGTCGAATCCGACATCAATGTCTATCTGATCCAGCGGAATAAACTCGCCTTCAGCGGTGGTGCGGGATTTGAGCAGCTGGGCGCGAACATGAGCTTCCACCAGGTGGCTTTTCCGGAGATTCCCAACCCTCCACATTAGACAAAGTTTACCATCTCTCATAGCTACTGTGGCATAGTGACTGAACACAAGGGTTTCGTTTCTTTTCTTAGGCTTGGCCATCTTAGCCATGACCGCACCAATGATGAAGGCATCAATGATGCATCCCAAGATGCTCTGGAAAACCACAATGAAGATAGCAAAGGGGCAGTCCTCTGTTACATATCGGTAGCCATAACCAATAGTTGTTTGTGTCTCCACGGAAAACAGGAATGCTGCCGTGAAGCTGTCAACGTTCGAAATACATATCTGCTCTTGATTCTCCGAGTCCCCAGACGAAAGTGCAATGAGCCAGAATATAAGTCCGAAAAGAAGCCAGGACAATAGGAAGGAGAGGCAGAAGAGGACCATCATCCAACGCCAACGGATGTCAACGCACGTTGTGAAGATATCAGCCAGGTAGCGCTGACCTTTTTCGCTCATATTGATGAACTGCACATTGCAGTGTCCATCCTTGTTGACGAAGCGAGTTTGTGCTTGCTGCTGCATGTGCACTTTGCCACCCACATTTCCATTGCCGTAGCCATTTTGCATGGCAATAGGGGACGGCTTCATCCTGCCTTCCTCAGAGGAAACTATGCTGTACCTGTGTGTTCTCACACTTCCCATCACCACCATAGGAGGGGGTTGAGACTCGTCTGCTTTGGAAAACAGTCTGAGTTTTTGGAGGACGCGTTGGAGAAACACTTTCGACCTCTCACATGTACCACCACACAAAAAATCTGTAATTCCTTGGCATCAAGCAAGCATTGAGATGGCCACTCCAAAGAAACAATGTTTTCGCTGAGGCTACGTGGATCTCTCCTCTTCCGTGGATTAAGTGGTCCTCATCGGCAAAGCAGGGCTGTAGAAATAACACATAGACAAAATAAGAGATCTGAAGAAATGAGTCTGGGGAATGTGAGGCCAACCTGTTCAGTTTGTACAAAGAAAATTATTATTTACGAACTGTGACATTACAGGGTTTTAAAGATTAACTGTCAAGATCAAGAGAAATATTTCCATGCATGTAAGGTCATTCCTCCTTTGGCCGACTTTAATATCAAGAGTGATGTAACTTCTGACATGACCTGACAGAGCTATCCAGAAACGCAGATGTTCAGATTAGAGCTGCATATTCAGTCAGAGAATTATACACCACATATATAATACCAAATATATAATATATAATGACTATTAGATGAATATATAGTTGACATATGAACATGGACAAATACACTTTTAAAAGTAAAAATGTTCCATATACAGGTAGTTTGCCAATAAACATGAGGTCATTAAAACAGCATCCACAGTATTTATATAAAAATTTGAGGGAAGAAAAATGCTGTTTCAAAACGTTTTAGATTAAGTTTAGTGTCAGGACAGTTTAAAATGAGAGGATGGTTTATACAGCGAACAAGCCGCATTTGACCTTCAATTCCGTTAATGTTATTTATATTATCTAAATTGATCCAATACACTAACAGAAACAAGTTTTGGAATCAACTAAATTAAAAGTGTCACACTGCAGGACAATAAAAATCAACATTATTTGTACTTTATTGTATTATTAAACAATGAACAGGTTAAAACTGAAATGCAAAACATAACACAAAATTCAGTATGCGAGTACAAAGGAAAACAAATTCGACAAAATAATTATTTAATGACTGATGTGCTATTCAACACTCTCTAAATTGCATGATGACATGCAAGGTGATAATTGATAATAAAAATACACATCATGAAGGGGCTTCATGCCAGATACAGTTATATCTTATTTGAATATCTTTTTCATTATTTTGTAACTTGTTAAGATAAGCTTGTGCTTATTTATTTTGTTCAGGTGGAATTATAAAACAAGGTTTATATAAGTGGATGGAAACACATTACATAAATAAATACACTTGATTTGTCTTTTGTTCTGAGGAGATCAATACAGTGTTGTCTGCTATAATATTACTGTCTGTTTCCAAGTAAGACAACCAGAAAGTATGGACCTTTTATGCATTAATATATTTTAATATTGTAATTTTGTAATTTAAACATACATAAACATATAATATAAATATATAATTATGAATCTCGAAAAAGCGTACCACAAAATACTATATTATTGAAAAATGCTGCACATTGAAAGATAATTAATCTATCAATAAAATAAACATGGTAAGCACAATTCACAAACTGATAGCATAAAATTTAATTTGACAATTCTCAAACAAGTTTAAAATAGTTACTCAACAAAAATGGTCTAAAACTGAATTTGTGACATTTGCACAGAGGTAACTGCTCGTTTTAATGACTGCAATAATAGTTCTAGCTACTGTTAAACAAAGATATCGCCACATAACTAAAACGAAGCTTACCTTCTGGAGTTCAAGAGCAACAGAAGTTTAGATCAGCACATTTCTGCAGATAGCAGTTGTTGTTATCCGGTGGGAAAGATCAGTCAAACATGATCGGGCTTGATGGAGGTTTCGATCATCTCACTCAGTGTTGGCCAAAGCTCAAGCCGATCGAAGAATAGTTTTAAAAAGCCTGTTAATCTCCGCCCTGCTGTCATGACAGACAGCTGTGATTACAGCATCTCTCACAGGACACCGTCACGATAACATGATGTAATACACAATAATCAGGTTTAAATAATTGATACAATAAATTAATAGACTATTTATTTTCATATTTATTACGTTTTTAAGGAAAAAAAAAACATTGCATATTTTTTTTTGACACGTTGATAATCTTGAAAACCTAAAAGAAAAAAAGCCTAAGCAGGAGTGTCATATCGCGTCGTTTATGACCAATTTCTCACGCCCATGCGGCACCCTAGCTGCTAGAAATAAGGAAGAGTGGGGGAAGACTTTTTCTTCTGTGAAACAGAAGTTAAATGCGTCAGTTATCATAGTTTTGGAGACAATGACATAAATTGTAAACCAAGTATGAAAAATATCCAGAGTTTTCATGTTATTAGATTTTTAGCAAAAAATTACATACCAAGGGGGCATTTTGCCCCATAGCAGAGGCGTCATGCCCATTCAAACCGAGAGTATTCGGCTCAGATTTTTGAGACAAGTGGATTTTGAATTCCGCTTCCAAAAGACAAAAAATAGTGAAATAATAATTTTTATATTTGATTCAGTGCTGCACATCACCAACTGCTAAATTCAAATCTGCATTTGCGTTTTGGCTGGCGCTGAGCCAGATGCGTTTTTACAGCGCTGCGCATTATAACCAATCACACACGATTCTATTGAGTTTATGAATGCAATGGCCAATCAGAGGCGTTCAGATGAGTCATCGCTGAAACACATGTGTTTTGTTCAGTGCACGCGCTTGCTGTCTGTATTCGAGAAGGGTCTGGCTGCATCCTGCGCTTGCACTCTCAGACTTGCATTCTCAGGCTTGCATTCTCAGACACTTGCGCTTCCGCTAGCGACTTCACTTGCAGTCTTTTATTTTTTTATTTTGTTCTATTTTTGATTACTTTTTGTTTGAATCTCTCAACATGAACTAATATGTACAGGCAAGCAGGTGAGCCCAGAATAAATGCAACACGCACAGTTTCATGTTAAGCGTTTTCCCATATATTGTTATAATTGGTAACTTACAATGCTTTTATTAAATTCACGTTTAATACAAAGTCAGTCGTAAATATTTTATGGCATGACATCCATATCAGGTACTTAAGTAAAAAGACGGGTTTAATGCATAAATAATAGATCACACTAACATTAGGCTACTTTGCCCATCGCCCATTATAGATTAACTAACATGATTTATAAAGGTGCAAAATGCATTTACTTACACATATGTGAGAATCAAGATATTTCATGATATAGTTCACACGTTTGGGAATATTTAGAATAAAAATGAAAAATAAAATAAAACATAAGCCTAAAAACATAACCCAGTTATACAGCGCTATCGTGGCTGCTGTGTGTCACATGACATGACAAGCATGACCAGGACTCCCCCCCATCCCTTCACTTGTGCCCCCTCAATAATAATAAGAGCATGACACCCCTGGGTAGGGTAATATGCCCTCAGTCTGACAAAGCAGTTTGCTTTATACATTTAAGGCAAAATCAGAGTACAGGCAGTTTTAGCTTAAAATTTAAAAGAATATAATCAATAATCACGAATTACAAAATTATAACCTATTTGAAAAATAATGTTAGCTGATGCTAACTGGCTAGATAAGTACCTGATGCTAACTTGAGGTAATTTTGAAATATAAAGTCCAAATATTTGTATTCAACCAACTAGAATACATTTGATGGAAAAACAAAGGATTTGATGTTCAGAACAGAGTAACTACAGTAATTAAGCCATTTTACCCCACAGAATATGTTTGAAAAAAATTGGCATTCTGAAAATATAATTATATTTTTCTTAAATAACGTACTCCCTATCTACAGGCCTTACTATTTTCATTCCATCAGGGGCAGTTGTGGCCTAATGGTTAGAGAGTCAGACTTATAACCCGAAGGTTGTGGGTTTGAGTCTCAGGTCTGGCAGGAATTGTAGGTGGGGGGAGTGAATAACCAGTGCTCTTTTCCACTCTCAATACCACGACTGAGGTGAGACCTTGAGCAAGGCACCGAACCCCCAACTGCTCCCCAGGCGCTGCATCAATATGGCTACCCACTGTTACGGGTGTGTGTGTGTGCACTTGGATGGGTTAAATGCAGAGCACAAATTCCGAGTCACCGTACTTGGTCACTTCACATATATACTGTGGATGCATTTTCAAATTATAATACATAATTAAGAATATTCGGAATGTTCGATATTATTTATCTTCATGAAAAAATAAATAGAAGAATATATATATAATAAAAATAGATAGAAAAAAATAATATAAAAATAAATAGAAGAATACTCTTATTTTAAGTAAAATAACAGTAAAATTTATCATATAGTAAATTTTTATAATTTGATCAGTAAAATCTGATAAAAAATACAGTAAAATCAGTATTATTGTGAGCTATTGATACAATTTACAATACCAGTTCTCTATTTTAATGTCCTGTGATGGCAAAGCTGAATTTTGGCATTACCTTTCTGTTCCTTCAAAAATCATTCTAATAAGCTGATTTGCTGCTTAAGCTAAATTCTCTCTCTCTCTGTGTATTTAAAAAAAAAAAGTGAGTGAAGTGACATGTGGCGACCCATACTCAGAATTTGTGCTCTGCATTTAACCCATCCAAGTGCACGCACACACACTTTGAACACACACCCAGAGCAGTGGGCAGCAGTCCAGGAAGTAGTCAGGGGTTCAGTGCCTTGCTCAAGGCTCTCACCTCAGTCATGGTATTGAGGGTGGAAGAGAGCACTGATTATTCACTCCCCCCACCGACAAGTCCTGCCGGACCTGAGATTCGAACCCGCAACCTTCGGGTTACAAGTCCAACTCTCCAACCATTAGGCCACAACTGCCCCATTTATAAATGTTTTTAAATAGTGTATAATTAGCTCACTGCTTTTCAAAGATTAGCATGCATAGTCACTGAAGCACATCAATGCTTGCATCACAATATTAAGTACTGATAACCATCAGTTTCTCAGTACCACAAAGATGATAAAGCATTGATGATCCTGGTCATTCTCCAGCCCTTCTCAACCTAAACTCATCAGAATCCTGGGATTGAAAATGTCTCCTCCGGGCATTTATTTAACCTGAGCATACGTCACATCATTAGATCCAGCAGCTGAACATATAGAAATAAATATTAAATTCATATTTAACATTTTTTATACAGTATTTGATTTCATAAATTCTCAGCGATGCTTGTAGATGCAGTTTTCAGTGGCTCCTTGTGAACTATGATTGATGTTTTTACTTTGACACTCACCTTGATGGGTCACCAGGGTCAGTTTAGAATAAACAGTGTCAGAACTTTCACTGGTATTCCCTAAAAGACTTGTAGATTTGAGCTCAATCTCAGCATAGATGTGTTCAGCA
>NW_015548204.1:28801-36103 GCF_001515605.1 Sinocyclocheilus anshuiensis | reverse complement strand
TACTATAACATACAGGGTCCTGCAAGAAAAAGACAAGACCCGCAAATCCGTCGCCACAGAACAGCAGAATATGAACGGAACGCATGCGCAAAGTCTCTCGTTAAGCGTTTTCCTCCTGTAGAAAAACATAAACACTTAACATGGCGTAATGTATTAAGATGCTATTAAAATATCAAATTAAATATACAATTTATTAATATAATGAATATGTATATAGTATTTTCCTCCCATACCGCAAAACGTACGTGGCATAATGTGGCATAATGGACTAAAAAGGCCAAACTCAATATGCTCCTCTACATTATTAATATACATAACTAATATGTACAGGCAAGCAGGTGAGCCCAGAATAAATGCAACACGCACAGTTTCATGTTAAGCGTTTTCCCATATATTGTTATAATTGGTAACTTACAATGCTTTTATTAAATTCACGTTTAATACAAAGTCAGTCGTAAATATTTTATGGCATGACATCCATATCAGGTACTTAAGTAAAAAGACGGGTTTAATGCATAAATAATAGATCACACTAACATTAGGCTACTTTGCCCATCGCCCATTATAGATTAACTAACATGATTTATAAAGGTGCAAAATGCATTTACTTACACATATGTGAGAATCAAGATATTTCATGATATAGTTCACACGTTTGGGAATATTTAGAATAAAAATGAAAAATAAAATAAAACATAAGCCTAAAAACATAACCCAGTTATACAGCGCTATCGTGGCTGCTGTGTGTCACATGACATGACAAGCATGACCAGGACTCCCCCCCATCCCTTCACTTGTGCCCCCTCAATAATAATAAGAGCATGACACCCCTGGGTAGGGTAATATGCCCTCAGTCTGACAAAGCAGTTTGCTTTATACATTTAAGGCAAAATCAGAGTACAGGCAGTTTTAGCTTAAAATTTAAAAGAATATAATCAATAATCACGAATTACAAAATTATAACCTATTTGAAAAATAATGTTAGCTGATGCTAACTGGCTAGATAAGTACCTGATGCTAACTTGAGGTAATTTTGAAATATAAAGTCCAAATATTTGTATTCAACCAACTAGAATACATTTGATGGAAAAACAAAGGATTTGATGTTCAGAACAGAGTAACTACAGTAATTAAGCCATTTTACCCCACAGAATATGTTTGAAAAAAATTGGCATTCTGAAAATATAATTATATTTTTCTTAAATAACGTACTCCCTATCTACAGGCCTTACTATTTTCATTCCATCAGGGGCAGTTGTGGCCTAATGGTTAGAGAGTCAGACTTATAACCCGAAGGTTGTGGGTTTGAGTCTCAGGTCTGGCAGGAATTGTAGGTGGGGGGAGTGAATAACCAGTGCTCTTTTCCACCCTCAATACCACGACTGAGGTGAGACCTTGAGCAAGGCACCGAACCCCCAACTGCTCCCCAGGCGCTGCATCAATATGGCTACCCACTGTTACGGGTGTGTGTGTGTGCACTTGGATGGGTTAAATGCAGAGCACAAATTCCGAGTCACCGTACTTGGTCACTTCACATATATACTGTGGATGCATTTTCAAATTATAATACATAATTAAGAATATTCGGAATGTTCGATATTATTTATCTTCATGAAAAAATAAATAGAAGAATATATAAAAATAAAAAATAGATAGAAAAAAATAATATAAAAATAAATAGAAGAATACTCTTATTTTAAGTAAGTAAAATTTAAAATTTATCATATAGTAAATTTTTATAATTTGATCAGTAAAATCTGATAAAAAATACAGTAAAATCAGTATTATTGTGAGCTATTGATACAATTTACAATACCAGTTCTCTATTTTAATGTCCTGTGATGGCAAAGCTGAATTTTGGCATTACCTTTCTGTTCCTTCAAAAATCATTCTAATAAGCTGATTTGCTGCTTAAGCTAAATTCTCTCTCTCTCTGTGTATTTAAAAAAAAAAAGTGAGTGAAGTGACATGTGGCGACCCATACTCAGAATTTGTGCTCTGCATTTAACCCATCCAAGTGCACGCACACACACTTTGAACACACACCCAGAGCAGTGGGCAGCAGTCCAGGAAGTAGTCAGGGGTTCAGTGCCTTGCTCAAGGCTCTCACCTCAGTCATGGTATTGAGGGTGGAAGAGAGCACTGATTATTCACCCCCCCCACCGACAAGTCCTGCCGGACCTGAGATTCGAACCCGCAACCTTCGGGTTACAAGTCCAACTCTCCAACCATTAGGCCACAACTGCCCCATTTATAAATGTTTTTAAATAGTGTATAATTAGCTCACTGCTTTTCAAAGATTAGCATGCATAGTCACTGAAGCACATCAATGCTTGCATCACAATATTAAGTACTGATAACCATCAGTTTCTCAGTACCACAAAGATGATAAAGCATTGATGATCCTGGTCATTCTCCAGCCCTTCTCAACCTAAACTCATCAGAATCCTGGGATTGAAAATGTCTCCTCCGGGCATTTATTTAACCTGAGCATACGTCACATCATTAGATCCAGCAGCTGAACATATAGAAATAAATATTAAATTCATATTTAACATTTTTTATACAGTATTTGATTTCATAAATTCTCAGCGATGCTTGTAGATGCAGTTTTCAGTGGCTCCTTGTGAACTATGATTGATGTTTTTACTTTGACACTCACCTTGATGGGTCACCAGGGTCAGTTTAGAATAAACAGTGTCAGAACTTTCACTGGTATTCCCTAAAAGACTTGTAGATTTGAGCTCAATCTCAGCATAGATGTGTTCAGCAGGTCCACTTACACTGCCTACAATGCATAATAGACAAATAAATACTTGGTTTAACTTAATTTCCTCTGCAAATATCACAGTGAAAACAAACAAACAAACAAACATGGATTTGATTTCTACTTTCTTTAGAAAACAACTGCTGATTCAGTAAAAATATTATTATGAGAAAGTCATTTAAATGACATCATTAGTTACCTGTAATTATGTCTTTGTTAATCGTTTCATCAACAGACTCATAAATATGAGCAGTTCCTGCAATAAATTAATACATTAATTTCGAGTAGTATATTTTTCAAATTATTTTATCATGCATCTTATGATTTAAATTCCACAGAAAAAATATTGTGTTCAGGTAGGTTTAAAAATATAAAGCACTGAATGTTTTGTTACGCAGTTTTTGATAATAAAATAACATCCAGCTGAAATATGTCAGTTAAACAAATATCATGTTAAACTTGAGTTTTTCAGTTGTGAGATCAGTCCTGTTAGTTAAAAGTTATTCCTGAGTGTCTTTAATCTCAGCTTGTAAAGATTTATATGAATTTATTTATGGTTAACAGGTAAAGACTGACCGGACAGCAGTGATCCAGCTGAAATATGTCAGTTAAACAAATATCATGTTAAACTTGAGTTTTTCAGTTGTGAGATCAGTCCTGTTAGTTAAAAGTTATTCCTGAGTGTCTTTAATCTCAGCTTGTAAAGATGTATATGTATTTATTTATGGTTAACAGGTAAAGACTGACCAGACAGCAGTGTGTTGTTTCCCGCGTCACTCTGGTTCTGCTCTGATGTCTGACTGCTGTTCTGCTGTTGACTGACACTAGAGTGAGACTGAGATCTTACACCTAAGATAACATAAAATTATTATGTAAATGTTTTAAAACTGACTTTTAATCTCCTTCTTGCATACATGTGTGAGAATGATAGTGTTTAGTGACGTTTTTATTTATCACATGATGGATTTGTTCAAAAACATAGTAAGCTGCTTTACTGTCTGCTGTCTTCATAGGCTGCATACTATTGTAACTCAAATGGAACAAAATAAGTGACTAATTTGGAGCACTTTATACAGTGGGTACGGAAAGTATTCAGACCCCCTTAAATTTTTCACTCTTTGTTATATTGCAGCCATTTGCTAAAATCATTATTAATGAGGAAAAAAAATTAACTTAAATGATTTTAGCAAATGGCTGCAATATAACAAAGAGTGAAAAATTTAAGGGAGTCTGAATACTTTCCGTACCCACTGTATATGCAGTAACTATGTGTATCATACAAATATGATGGACAAAAATACTTTTTAGCCTAAGCTCCCAGCCTGTCCAGAAGAAAACTGCGCAGAAAGCTTTTAAAACTAGCTAACATACCAGCTTTACCAGGTTGGGAGACCAGATAACCAGCTTAGACTGATGTAGGACGGCAACTCACAAGATTTAGGGACAGAGTTGGTGTCTACAAAAATGTCATTGAATTTTAATATGGCAGAAGATGGACCTTTGTTGTTTCTGTAGCGCCACAGAAGGACCAAGACGACAATGATCAAAAATGTGACGGTCAGTCCTGCAGTCACTCCAACTATCATGAGATTGAACTCTTCAGATCTTGAGGCAGAGGAAGCTGAGATAAATACATTTTACATTCAGATTAGTGCTGTAAATGATACAGGCACATTTCAATAGTTTTTATATTTCTTAGTCTCACCTCTGACTGAGATCCAGCTCTTGGGTGACTCTCCTCTCTCTGGGTGTTTGCAGTAGTAGAAACCCTCATGTGACTTTGAGACAGTAGAGATGATCATCTCTGTAGTTTGATTCTGGATGAGTGATCCATCTTTATAGAAATCAGCTCTGAGGTTTAATGAGGTTGTATTTTGATCTAAACAGCGTAGAGTCAGAGTATCTCCTTCAGTCACAGGATGAACAGGACTCTCCAGAATCACACCAACTACAGAACAGAGGAAACATGAGCCATAGAAATCAGCTCTGAGGTTTGGTGGGGTTGAATGTTGATATAAACAGCGTAGAGTCAGAGTATCTCCTTCAGTCACAGGATGAACAGGACTCTCTAGAATCACACCAGCTACAGAACAGAGGAAACATGAACTGAGTGTAAATATTATATTAACAATATGGTAACATAAAAATAATAATAATTAAAAAAAAGTATGTTTTCTGACAAAACTAGATTTTTAGTGCCACTTGCCCATTGAGTGTTTTTTTGCCCACTGATGCATCCTGCACTTGTTTAATCAACCTGCTTTATCTATTGATTGTAAACTGCCAGTCAGACAAATGAACACAGACTCACGGTGTACAGTGATATTAACAGGATGATAGTTCTCTCCAGATTCAGACTGACACCAGTACACTCCTGTGTCTGATGTGATGGTGGAGCTGATTGTACATGTAGATCCTGTTTGTGAAGCCCACACTGATGATGAACAATCTTCCAGCCCCAAACTCTCTGTGTATCTTTTCACTCTCCATCTATCAGAGTTACTCTGGTCCTCACAGCTCAGAGAGAGAGAGACAGATGTGAAGTGTTGAGTTCTGCTAGGACTGATGATCAGAGAGACTCGAGGAGAAACACCTGAGAAGACAATTAGAGCTACAATTTGAGAAATGTTAAATAATACATTTATATTAAAGTGGTCAGAGCACATATCATTTTTATTAGGCATATTTAATTATTTTCCCTTAGATCCTTAGTAATTTTTGTTCCACAAATACTAATATTCATTTATTCATAAACATTTTCCACTCTCTCTCTGACTCAGGAGTCAGAAACAAAGGAGTTGAAGTTTGGCTGGTACCTCATCAGTCCCTGCTGGTAGATATCATAACTACACTTTCTGGCAGCAAAAAGCTTTTTTTCTGTATCGACAGCCATTCAAAAGTAGCAGTGAATTATGACAGAATCATTTTTAACATATTTGTAAATAACAATATATCATAGCTTTCTTGTACCTCATTGCTTATTACAAAACTGAAGTTTCGACTCTAAATTCTGATTGGATGAGTCACATTTTAAGTGCAAATAAACACCCATAACCACACATTCTGCTGTTTATTCATGTGGCAAACTGCTACATTGCATAGCAGGAGTAAACAGCCTACAGTAATAATGAACTTGCCAGAAGCTGAATGATGTTGATGATTAGACAGTAACATGAAATCATATAAAATAAAAAAGTAATATGTTAGTGAATAAAATTAATATTAAGAAATTAAATGTGTAAATGAGAATGGCAAAGTAATATGAAAGAGATGAAGAAACAACATAAATGAAGTCAAGCACAGATGTATGTTTGCTCTCTTCAAGCTGCATATACAAAGATTGCTATTTAATAGCTCAAATGAGATCCTCAGATCCTTCATCCATTACCTGTGGAAAAATCAGTGTAATGCTCAGCTTATAGAGGCCGCTGCATTTGCTATATGCTATATTTTGGAACGGCGAGTTTTGATTTCTGAAACAGTATATAAAAATCAAGGAATTTGATTTCTCATGATACAGAGTAATCAGTTAGTGTCTCGTATAACACACTCTCACACATTCTTGTTTAAGTAGCTTAATTCATTCAGTTTGAACTCACCAGTGACCCATACTGGCTGTTTGTTGCTGTAGGTTGTATAATAACCTGGTTTTCCTCTCTCTGCTCTGCACACATAAACTCCTGTGTGATTTAGAGCAGCAGAACTGACAGTGTAGTTTCCTCCAGCTCCTCTGCTGCTGTCTGAGAGGAGGTTATAACGATGGCTGTAGTCTGTAAACAGTAAAAATGTGCAGTTACCTTAAGAAGCTGTTTCCACAGAAGTCTTGTAAATTACCTCTGGTATAAAACGATTTAGATTGATTCAGTATTTTTTAATCTCAATAATATTTCTGACTTGAACTTTTATATCTTACCTGATGAAACCGCGTACCAGCTGAATGTCCAGCCTGTAGAGGAGCCGTAAACCTCACAGATCAGAGTCACTGGATCTCCTTCAGTCAACCACTTCTGTGGAGAAACACTTAAAACTGCTCTGGGTTTATCTGAAATAGAGACATCGCTCATTAACCACGTGTAAACGTGTGTGTGTATATATGAAGAAAAGATGAAACTCACCTGATACTGTCAGTGTAACTGCATCACTGATGTTTGATGTTCGTGATCCTCCTCTCTCTGCTCCATAACAGAAGTATTTACCTGCGTCAGACTCAGTAACAGGACTGAATGTGTGTTCCTGTAGTTCACTGAAAACACTGTTTGAACCGTCTTTATACCAGCTGTACTGCCAGCCAGTGACTCCTTCACCATCAATGTCACATCTGAGAGTGACTGTCTCTCCTCTGAATACACGTTGATCAGGTTTAATGGTCACTTTGGCTTTTGGTCTTTCTGTGCAATGAAAACAATTTAGAATGAAAATAATCTGCTGTTTTTACTGTATGAACACAGTAACATAGTGGGAAAAAAAAAAAAAAAAAGAAAGGAAAATGGTTATTAAAATTAAATTTGATTTAAAAAATTATGCAAACTTATTTA
>NW_015548204.1:22683-27599 GCF_001515605.1 Sinocyclocheilus anshuiensis | reverse complement strand
ATAGAAATCAGCTCTGAGGTTTGGTGGGGTTGAATGTTGATATAAACAGCGTAGAGTCAGAGTATCTCCTTCAGTCACAGGATGAACAGGACTCTCTAGAATCACACCAGCTACAGAACAGAGGAAACATGAACTGAGTGTAAATATTATATTAACAATATGGTAACATAAAAATAATAATAATTAAAAAAAAGTATGTTTTCTGACAAAACTAGATTTTTAGTGCCACTTGCCCATTGAGTGTTTTTTTGCCCACTGATGCATCCTGCACTTGTTTAATCAACCTGCTTTATCTATTGATTGTAAACTGCCAGTCAGACAAATGAACACAGACTCACGGTGTACAGTGATATTAACAGGATGATAGTTCTCTCCAGATTCAGACTGACACCAGTACACTCCTGTGTCTGATGTGATGGTGGAGCTGATTGTACATGTAGATCCTGTTTGTGAAGCCCACACTGATGATGAACAATCTTCCAGCCCCAAACTCTCTGTGTATCTTTTCACTCTCCATCTATCAGAGTTACTCTGGTCCTCACAGCTCAGAGAGAGAGAGACAGATGTGAAGTGTTGAGTTCTGCTAGGACTGATGATCAGAGAGACTCGAGGAGAAACACCTGAGAAGACAATTAGAGCTACAATTTGAGAAATGTTAAATAATACATTTATATTAAAGTGGTCAGAGCACATATCATTTTTATTAGGCATATTTAATTATTTTCCCTTAGATCCTTAGTAATTTTTGTTCCACAAATACTAATATTCATTTATTCATAAACATTTTCCACTCTCTCTCTGACTCAGGAGTCAGAAACAAAGGAGTTGAAGTTTTGCTGGTACCTCATCAGTCCCTGCTGGTAGATATCATAACTACACTTTCTGGCAGCAAAAAGCTTTTTTTCTGTATCGACAGCCATTCAAAAGTAGCAGTGAATTATGACAGAATCATTTTTAACATATTTGTAAATAACAATATATCATAGCTTTCTTGTACCTCATTGCTTATTACAAAACTGAAGTTTCGACTCTAAATTCTGATTGGATGAGTCACATTTTAAGTGCAAATAAACACCCATAACCACACATTTTGCTGTTTATTCATGTGGCAAACTGCTACATTGCATAGCAGGAGTAAACAGCCTACAGTAATAATGAACTTGCCAGAAGCTGAATGATGTTGATGATTAGACAGTAACATGAAATCATATAAAATAAAAAAGTAATATGTTAGTGAATAAAATTAATATTAAGAAATTAAATGTGTAAATGAGAATGACAAAGTAATATGAAAGAGATGAAGAAACAACATAAATGAAGTCAAGCACAGATGTATGTTTGCTGTCTTCAAGCTGCATATACAAAGATTGCTATTTAATAGCTCAAATGAGATCCTCAGATCCTTCATCCATTACCTGTGGAAAAATCAGTGTAATGCTCAGCTTATAGAGGCCGCTGCATTTGCTATATGCTATATTTTGGAATGGCGAGTTTTGATTTCTGAAACAGTATATAAAAATCAAGGAATTAGATTTCTCATGATACAGAGTAATCAGTTAGTGTCTCGTATAACACACTCTCACACATTCTTGTTTAAGTAGCTTAATTCATTCAGTTTGAACTCACCAGTGACCCATACTGGCTGTTTGTTGCTGTAGGTTGTATAATAACCTGGTTCTCCTCTCTCTACACATAACACATAAACTCCTGTGTGATTTAGAGCAGCAGAACTGACAGTGTAGTTTCCTCCAGCTCCCTGTCTGAGATCAATAATATTTCTTACTTGAACAATAATAGTTAATTCAGATGTTAAGGCATGAAGCACATTATATCTTACCTGATGAAGCAGTTAGAGTGTACCAGCTGAATGTCCAGCCTGTAGAGGAGCCGTAAACCTCACAGATCAGAGTCACTGGATCTCCTTCAGTCAACCACTTCTGTGGAGAAACACTTAAAACTGCGCTGGGAACTGAAATTGAGAAATCACTCATTTAATAACATATAAAGAGTGTGTGTATGAAGAGATGATCAAACTCACCTACTGTTAGTGTAACTTCATCACCGATGTTTGATGTTCGTGATCCTCCTCTCTCTGCTCCATAACAGAAGTATTTACCTGCGTCAGACTCAGTAACAGACCTGAATGTGTGTTCCTGTTGATCACTGAAAACACTGTTTGAACCGTCTTTATACCAGCTGTACCGCCAGCCAGTGACTCCTTCACCATCAATGTCACATCTGAGAGTGACTGTCTCTTCTCTGAATACATGTTGAGCAGGTTTAATGCTCACTTTGGCCTTTGGTCTTTCTGTACAACAACAACAATTCACAATGAAATTAATGTGCTGCTTTTAATGTGAGAAAGGAAAAAATGAAATCGCATCATATGACCCCTTTAAAGGAGAGAGACCGCAAGGCTTTGTGTGTTGGATGCTCAACTATAATTCATCGGCCATCTTCTGGTGCGTGACGCATCGCTTATATTAATAATGAACTGTTTTCCCGTTTCCCAAAGCGTCACGGAATTACTTCTCTGTGAGTTGGAGAGTTTTCACAACAGAGTGGAGTAACTGAGTGAGTAAACAGTTTAACGGCATACTATAAAACTGTATTTCATCCATTCATGACTGTTATTACGTGCGCCACCTAATTCGGGCCCCCCACGAGAAATCCAAGTGCTTGGTGTATGAACAATTAAGCATTTAAAGGGTGAATGTGTGATTTGTGGTACAGTTTTGAATTTGTGGAAGTTTACATAGATTCGAGTCGGCATTGCCCTCTGAGTCTCTTGCTGTTTGTTTTCCCTGACTGTGTTCATTCTGTAATTTTCTGACACTATATATAAAATAAAGAAAAGTGATTTCATTTGTTTTCGTCTAAACAAAAGAGGATATTTTACTTCAGATTTAAGTATAAGGGCTGTATTTAGGTAAAATAAATAAGTCTTTACTTGTTACTACTTCTGTATTTGTTTCGCTGAATATTTTAATCCATTGATGTGATTACAGTAATTTTCCAAGGAAGAAACCAGCCCATAACAAATAATTGAATCAACTTTATTTTATCAAGAGTAACAGTGTACAGCATTTTGTGTGCGTTTAAGTAAAAGTTTTCTTAACTGGAGGCACTGCGTCACATTATAGTTTCTACAAAACACATAACTTACCAGCCAACTCCCCATCAATTGCTGGAGCCCAGGTCTTGCTGATTTAAGTGCCATTATACCTCACAATAGGGTTACACATGTAAAACCTGGCTGACTGCAGTAAGAGGTCATGGTTCTTTTGCTTTCACTGTGACACTGCAAGAATGTTTTAACAAAGCATCAGCTCCAGAATATTTTAAAAGGGACTGCTTCTTTATTTTAAAAAAGGAAACATGAACACTTCAAACTAAGAAAAACCTACTGTGATACAAGTCAGCAAACTTACACTAAATTACAGTGTGGATTCATGTGGTTATAATGTGAAGCAAACGAACATCACAGAGGCTACGTAACATTGCTGTACTGAGCCTTATATTCTAAAGGACTGAACTGCTTTACCATAGTGTTAAAGCACAACTAACTTTAAATAACATTTCTAACTTGGATAGAACTTGTTAATTTAAAAGTTACCACATGAAGCATATTATAACTTACCTAATGAACCAGTTACAGTGAATTCAGTTTTAGCTGAATGTCCAGAGGAACCATAAACCTTGCAGATCAGTGTCACTGGATCTCCTTCAGTCAACCTCTTCTGTGGAGAAAGTGACTGTCTGTCCTCTGATTAGATGCTGATCAGGTTCGATTGTCTCTCACACACACAGACACAGACACAGACACAGACACAGACACACACACACTTGCATTTGTGGTTTACGGGGACTCTCCATAGGCATAATGGGTTTACTGTACAAACTGTATTTTCCATCACCCTACCCGTTACAGAAAACTACTGGCAATTTTTGAATTTCATAAAACACCGTTTTGTATGTTTTTTTTAATCCTTTTGTTTTACGGAGACACAGGAAGTGTCCCCATAAACCATGTTTACATTGTAGTACCCATGTCATTATACACATTTGTGACCTCATAAACCATATATACCAGTACACACACACACACACACACACACACACACACACACACACACACACTATGTAAGTATTAACCAGCCAGATTTTAAATCAGATATTGTACATAAAATGCCTGAAGACATTACCCTCACATTTCACCCAGTCCTTCCATCCATCGGACTCATTCAGATAATTTTCCAGCACATATTTCTCCCTACATTTCGAATAAAATTATCACTCTGATCAGATCACCTTAGGGATGTGTCTTATCTTTGTTATTATTCATCTTATATTCGAATTCCTGTTCAAGTTCTTTTAAAAATAGATATATTATAAAGTATGCAGATGATACTGCTCTAGTGAGCCTCACATTATGGGGAGGAAGAACACAGGCCTGTTTTGGATTTCTTTTTAAACTGGTGTGAGAACTCAAATCTCCTCTCAAATATCTCCAAAAACTAAAGAGATGATTACTGATTTTAGAGAGAGAGAGAGAGCAGAATATATCCCATCTTACATTAATGAATGGGGAGCACATACAATTAGTATCAAATTATAAACACCTCGGTATAATGTTGGACCATAAACTTATATGGGATGCATGGACTGATTATGTAAGCAAGAAGATACAACAGAGAATGTATTTCATAAAGACATACCTTTCTTTTAATGCCCATAGCAGAATGCCTTTGATGTTTTATAGGGCGTTAATTGAAAGTGTTATGATATTCTGTGTGATTTGCTGGTATGGCAATGCTTCCAATGTTCAGAGGTCATCAGTGGGGAAGGTGGTAACAATAGCGCGTAAACGGTTAGGTATACAGTTACGGACTATAGACAGTATATATAAAGAAAGA
>NW_015548204.1:17942-19795 GCF_001515605.1 Sinocyclocheilus anshuiensis | reverse complement strand
AGTGTAACTTCATCACCGATGTTTGATGTTCGTGATCCTCCTCTCTCTGCTCCATAACAGAAGTATTTACCTGCGTCAGACTCAGTAACAGACCTGAATGTGTGTTCCTGTTGATCACTGAAAACACTGTTTGAACCGTCTTTATACCAGCTGTACCGCCAGCCAGTGACTCCTTCACCATCAATGTCACATCTGAGAGTGACTGTCTCTTCTCTGAATACATGTTGAGCAGGTTTAATGCTCACTTTGGCCTTTGGTCTTTCTGTACAACAACAACAATTCACAATGAAATTAATGTGCTGCTTTTAATGTATGAACACAGTTACTTGATTGTAAAAGAAAAATCAGGTTAGACTGAAGTGTTGTTCTCTATTGCTGTCACAGTCACTGAATCAGCGTCTTAAGAATGATTATGAATCATTTTCATTCTGTTCTCAGAGCAGTTTATTATATGAGAAAAAATACTTGCCATATATTGTCACTGTTACTGGTTCACTGTAATCTGTGTAATGTCCTTCTCTTCGTGCTCTGCACCTGTACTCTCCTCCATCAGAGACTTTCACTGAATTGATTGTTTTAGTTGCAGCTTCAGTAGATTCAGTGTTTGAGTTTTTACTCCAGAGAACCTCCCATCCATCCCATGACTGATCCACCTCACATCTCAGAGTAACTGAGTCTCCAGTGAATAATGAACTCTGTGGCTCAACAGACAGAGTTGGTGTGGGAATATCTGTCAATAAAAAGTCACTTGGAATTTGGAAACGAGTGGTGAACGATTTTCAGCAGAAGATCTTGTCCTCTCACTGTATAATAATTACTGTGCTTTGATTTAATTTTCATTTGTTGTCGGACATCAGTCTGTCACATGAATATTTCTTGTAAAAATTGTGCATTTATAATCATAATAAAATGTAACTCTCATTTCTCAGCTCTAAGTTGGTTTGTAAGTTACTGTAGAATCACTCATATGTGAGAAATATACGAATCAAATTCTCTCACCTTCAGTGTTTCCACACTTGCATTTGTGGTTTACGGGGACTCTCCATAGGCATAATGGGTTTACTGTACAAACTGTATTTTCCATCACCCTACCCGTTACAGAAAACTACTGGCAATTTTTGAATTTCATAAAACACCGTTTTGTATGTTTTTTTTAATCCTTTTGTTTTACGGAGACACAGGAAGTGTCCCCATAAACCATGTTTACATTGTAGTACCCATGTCATTATACACATCATAATAAAATGTAACTCTCATTTCTCAGCTCTAAGTTGGTTTGTAAGTTACTGTAGAATCACTCATATGTGAGAAATATACGAATCAAATTCTCTCACCTTCAGTGTTTCCAGAGTGGATGTTTGAAATCAGCACTAAAACCACAAAGAGAAAAAACTCAGTACAGTGTGAACATTGAGCTGATCAACTGTGTATTTTATGTCATCTTATAATTTGTCTAGAGATAATGGCATCTGTATGAGTACAGATGATGGTGATCTGGATTGGATGTGTCCAGATAAACATTAAAACATCTGACTAATAGCAGAGGTATCTGAATATATAGACAGCAGCGATAATAACAAGTCTGATAAAAACAAACTAACAACTGAATCAACACCATTAAACAGTACAAAACTGAATGACTGAACAAACCCACAGATCTACAACACAACACAACACAACACAACACAACACAACACAACACAACACAACACAACACAACACAACACAACACAACACAACACAACACAACACAACACAACACAACACAACACAACACAACACAACACAACACAACACAACACAACACAACACAACACAACACAACACAACACAACACAACACAACACAACACA
>NW_015548204.1:11716-13791 GCF_001515605.1 Sinocyclocheilus anshuiensis | reverse complement strand
AGTACACACACACACACACACACACACACACACACACACACACACACACTATGTAAGTATTAACCAGCCAGATTTTAAATCAGATATTGTACATAAAATGCCTGAAGACATTACCCTCACATTTCACCCAGTCCTTCCATCCATCGGACTCATTCAGATAATTTTCCAGCACATATTTCTCCCTACATTTCGAATAAAATTATCACTCTGATCAGATCACCTTAGGGATGTGTCTTATCTTTGTTATTATTCATCTTATATTCGAATTCCTGTTCAAGTTCTTTTAAAAATAGATATATTATAAAGTATGCAGATGATACTGCTCTAGTGAGCCTCACATTATGGGGAGGAAGAACACAGGCCTGTTTTGGATTTCTTTTTAAACTGGTGTGAGAACTCAAATCTCCTCTCAAATATCTCCAAAAACTAAAGAGATGATTACTGATTTTAGAGAGAGAGAGAGAGCAGAATATATCCCATCTTACATTAATGAATGGGGAGCACATACAATTAGTATCAAATTATAAACACCTCGGTATAATGTTGGACCATAAACTTATATGGGATGCATGGACTGATTATGTAAGCAAGAAGATACAACAGAGAATGTATTTCATAAAGACATACCTTTCTTTTAATGCCCATAGCAGAATGCCTTTGATGTTTTATAGGGCGTTAATTGAAAGTGTTATGATATTCTGTGTGATTTGCTGGTATGGCAATGCTTCCAATGTTCAGAGGTCATCAGTGGGGAAGGTGGTAACAATAGCGCGTAAACGTATTTTGATAATGTTGATAATCTTGTAACAAGTTTTCTGAAAATGTCATACTGACTAACATGCAAGTTTTCTACAGGAATGTTGTCATGACTCATTCAGTATTAAACTGAACATTTGTTTACCATTATGAAAAGTTCTTTTCTGGTGTGTTTAATGAACAAGGGAAATTAAACAATATTTTGATTGCTTTTAATGTAATTGCAGTATTGTATTTATACATTTATTGAAATAAAGTGAACAACCGCTGCTCCTTCCTCAATGGTTTGTGCCACTGAAATGAAATACAACAAACCAAACCACAACCTCACATCTGCCTATTTCTATTCTATCAGGCCTCTGACACTGATGGTGTTGAGTTTGACAATGATATATTTATACATATGAACACAGTTTATACACAAAGGCAAGGGATGGGCATTAAAACAAATTTAGCGATTATGATTCCAGTTCCTCTTGACGAATGCATCTCCTTAATCTAACAATTTTTTTTTTTTCAGTTGTTTTATTGAAGAAATTCTTATTTTCAGCTCTGATAAGTCTGTTTAGTTGTGTACAAAGGTCAGGAGTCTTTTATTGTCATTTAAACAGTTTACACATGGTTGTAAACTAAGCAGTGAAATTTGAGGTACTGTAAACTCTGAACAACAACAAAAGCACAGCAATGCCAAACACAAAAGTGCAATATAACACAACAACAATGCATGTGCAACATGGTATCTTTCTTGGTTAAGTATTTGATATCTGTTGAAGGAACTATTCCATTTACTGTGTATTTACAAACACTTTTAATGTGTTTGTAGAGAGTTGTGTAGTAATGTAACATCATTCATTATTTTATAAAATACCATGTGTATCTTAAACTACGGTTTGTCTTAACAGGTCAGTAACTCATTTGTTCAGTATAAATGTTTTTTTTTAGAAAGATGTAGCCTACATCAAATATGCATCAATATTTAAGCGTGAGACTGAGGTGAAAGAGGAACTACTTCAGACAGAATAAACAGCTTGTATTAGACACATTACTAAGAATTTCTAGTTGATGGTGCCATGATGCCAAATAAACCACATGCAGCTTGAGGACAACAGACTGCATGTGGTTTCTGATCTTATTTTATTAGTGCTTCATGCGGAATGAGAAATGCTAGTAAAAACTTAACACATTAATTTTAATTGGTCATTTTTAACTCGTGCATGAGAAGCATCAATATCATTGTTGCTCATACTTGAGGAGAAAGATTTCATTCATTCTTTCTTTCTTTCTTTCTTTCTTTCTTTCTTTCTTTCTTTCTTTCTTTC
>NW_015548204.1:5709-7892 GCF_001515605.1 Sinocyclocheilus anshuiensis | reverse complement strand
AAAGAAAGAGTGTTGAGAAAAGGCTAACATTATTGTGAATGATAAGAGGCATCCTTTATCTTATGCTTTTGAAATATTGCCATCTGGCTAATGATATTGTGTCCCCTGATGCATGAAAAACAGGCCCAAACTATTATGCCCCAAGCAATTAAATTCTTAAATTATTCTTCCTCTAGTGTTAATTGATGGTTAGCTGGTCTGGTTATTTATATTTAGACTTATTTATGTTAAATTATTGTTTATGCCAACTGTGATTGTTAAATACAGTATCTGTGTGAGTATGCTGCATAGGTACATTATAAATACATTTAAATAAAACTGAACAGAACATCTCCCTCAGTCTGTAAACACCTGTGGTATTTCCTGAAGATTTTTAACTGTGATGTTTTTCTCAGCAGCAGTCAGGAGTATTCCTGAGAGATACATTATCTTCACTGTGTATTAAAACTGGCCAAACTCTTGTAAGGGTGGATTCAGTACAGTGGTTCGGACTGCAGGTATGCTGACTGACTGAAGAAACGTTATCAGTGGGATGGTATAAAACTGTACATTTCTTGTCTATTACCACCCACTGCTACTTATACCAACAATGGAAATAAGTGCAGTTAAAATAGCAAAACATGTGGGAGAGCGCGTCGCTATTGTGTCACTATATTGTATTTGTCACGAATCCTGTCCATGGACTTCCGTTCGATCACCACCAGAGGTCACCCTTCCATTACATTGACTCTCGCACTACACAAACTGTTGCATGTCATCCCGGACTACATATCCCATCATCCATTGCACTGATTGCACACAGCTGTAACCAATCACACATTCACTATATAACACTCACTCAGATCCCTTTCAAACTGCCGATTATTGTATGTGCATATCGCTAGTTGTGATAGCTACGTTATGGCGCCTGCTTTAAGTTTCCTAGCCTAGCCTAGCCTAGCCTAGCCTAGCCTAGCCTAGTCTAGTCTTGCCTTGTCTGTTTCCTCGTCTTCTGGTCATTGCCTTTGGATTACCTCTCTCGTCTTGCCCTTTTCGGATACTGTTTGCCCCTGCCTGGACCTCTTATTTTATTAGTGCTTCATACGGAATGAGAAATGCTAGTAAAAACTTAACACATTAATTTTAATTGGTCATTTTTAACTCGTGCATGAGAAGCATCAATATCATTGTTGCTCATACTTGAGGAGAAAGATACCACGTCTTAATAAAAGCTTTGCACATGGATCCGCACGTCTCATGTTCTGGTTACTCCATAACGGTATTGCAATAGGCAACACTTTAATCATAATGTTGAATCTAAACTATAGCTAGCACATAAGTTGTGCTATTTTTTTTTTCAAATGATTTAATAACAGAATTTCATTATGGTTACACTTGAATTGGTTATAAAATAGATGAAGGAAGTTAAACATACAGTTAATTGTACCCAGCATGTATATCAAATCTCTCTCTGAGGGAGAATAAATACCAAATGTGAAACATTCCAAATGGCTCTTTTGTTATAGAAGATAGGTTTGGGACAGGAAAGGCAAAAGTTTTTGTTGATTTTCAACTTTACACTCTCAAACTTGCTCTTAAACGATTTCTGTGCAAATCAACTTGAAAGATTTCATTAATGACATCAATCTTTCTTTCTTTCTTTCTTTCTTTCTTTCTTTCTTTCTTTCTTTTATTGGCTGTGATGTGATAAAACTAAATGCAGGTTCACGAACTGTTGAAAATTTGATAGTATTCTTTTTAACTGCATAATAACTGTAATGATTAATGTAATAATTAACTGTAATAATCATTTTTTGGAGGGATATATATATATATATATATATATATATATGTCTCTATGTGTCAAAAGTTTATGTTCATACATTGGAATTTGAATATGTTTATGTATTTGAGGTTTTTCAAATGCTAACCAATGAGGAGAAGATTAAAGAGCTCTTTTCAAATATTTCTTGGGATTCAGGGACCCAGAAACATCATAAACTGCATCAGAGTATTTTCATGTAGTTCTACGGCAGAAAGGAACAGTTCAGCTTGTTAAAGGGGTCATATGATGCTGCTAAAAAGAACATTATTTTGTGTATTTGGTGTAATGAAATGTGTTTATCCGGTTTAAAGTTAAAAAAACACATTATTTTCCACATACTGTACATTATTGTTTCTCCTCTATGCCCCGCCTTTTTGAA
>NW_015548204.1:0-1804 GCF_001515605.1 Sinocyclocheilus anshuiensis | reverse complement strand
GCATATCGCTAGTTGTGATAGCTACGTTACGAAGCCTGCTTTAAGTTTCTTAGTCTAGTCTAGTCTAGCCTAGCCTAGCCTAGCCTAGTCTAGTCTTGCCTTGTCTGTTTCCTCGTCTTCTGGTCATTGCCTTTGGATTACCTCTCTCGTCTTGCCCTTTTCGGATACTGTTTGCCCCTGCCTGGACCTTTGCTTTGTACCTGGATTATCTCTCTAGTCTGGCCCTGTTGGATTACGTTCGTCGTCGACTGACCCTCGCTTGTTTACCGGACTACCCATGCCTTGTCTTCTACATACCAGTTTGCCAATGTCAGACCTATGCCTGTTTATGACCACGTCTTAATAAAAGCTTTGCACATGGATCCGCACGTCTCATGTTCTGGTTACTCCATAACGGTATTGCAATAGGCAACACTTTAATCATAATGTTGAATCTAAACTATAGCTAGCACATAAGTTGTGCTATTTTTTTTTTCAAATGATTTAATAACAGAATTTCATTATGGTTACACTTGAATTGGTTATAAAATAGATGAAGGAAGTTAAACATACAGTTAATTGTACCCAGCATGTATATCAAATCTCTCTCTGAGGGAGAATAAATACCAAATGTGAAACATTCCAAATGGCTCTTTTGTTATAGAAGATAGGTTTGGGACAGGAAAGGCAAAAGTTTTTGTTGATTTTCAACTTTACACTCTCAAACTTGCTCTTAAACGATTTCTGTGCAAATCAACTTGAAAGATTTCATTAATGACATCAAATACAGTTGTCCAGTATCAATACAAAACAGCAGTTAAAAAAAGGCTTTACACTCAATAATCCCAAGTAATGATGTAACCTTTAAGAATAAAGAACAGCACTAAAAAGATAATCACTGACATTAAATTCTGCTAAATCTATTGCCATAAGTGCTGTATGCAGTATTTTAGAGATTATAGAGCATTGATGATCCTTCTTAACCTGTTCAATCTAAACTCATCTGTATGCTAAGACTGAAAGTTTCTCATCTGAGCATTATTTTGATAGGTTAATACTCTCAGACATTATAAAAAATATGGGTAACACTTTAGAATAGGGAAAACACATTCACTATTATTAGAGTTTTCTCTCAAACTGGTAATTTGTTGCTTATAGTTAGTAAGGCAGTTGTTAAGTTTAGGTGTATGGGCTGGGATTACAGGATCTAAAATATGGTCATGTAGAATAAGGCATTAATATGTACTTTATAAGTACTAATAAACAGCCAATATTCTAGTAATATGCATGCTAATAAGCAACTTTATTAGTGGGAATTGGTCCTTAAAATAAAGCTTATAATTGGATTCTGAAAACGTAAGTAGCCTAAGACAAATAAGCAAGCTACATAAGAATTCCTTAAACGTTTGACTAATGAATTTCTATGGCTTTCCATGATTTTTAAAAAATTGTTTTACAGTTGAACATAGCTAGAAAAATGTATATTCATTACATACAGTGGGTACGGAAAGTATTCAGACCCCCTTAAATTTTTCACTCTTTGTTATATTGCAGCCATTTGCTAAAATCATTTAAGTTAATTTTTTTTCCTCATTAATGTACACACAGCACCCCATATGGACAGAAAAACACAGAATTGTTGACATTTTTGCAGATTTATTAAAAAAGAAAAACTGAAAGCCGACATTGTAGTCTACTCTCCCAGGATCAGTAAACAGTCCTCCATAAAATGTGCCGGCGATCCACAGCACTAAGGTGAAGTATTTCCTCAGCGACCAGTACAGATCAGCTCTAAGCATGACGAAGCGGATATCATCCTCTTTTG
>NW_015548203.1:1317938-1320620 GCF_001515605.1 Sinocyclocheilus anshuiensis | reverse complement strand
TGATCACATCTTAGATTGTCTGATTCGGTCTGATATCCTACAATAATGTCCAGTCAAATAGCAACATCAATTTCTCACTTATTTTTACCAGTATACGGTAGGGATGGGCGATATCTGTGTGGAGTGACGTGAAGAAAGGCGGACATGAAATTGATGAGCAGCTCCTTCTACAATCTGGAACAGGTTTGGATAGGGCTGTACAGTGCGACAAAAATGAGTCTGAGCCTTGAGTAAATGTACTACAGTAGCATGTGTGCGATACAGTTTTACATGTGTATGAGTCTGTTTACAAACCAGTTGTCCAACAAAGATATTATTTATTGACGTGCTTTTTCTCTATATTAACTTCATAACATAGTCGAGTGTTTGAAATAACTTCAGAGTCAGTTAAATCTCTTTTTTGGCCCATTTTTCCTGAGGAGAAGAATCTGCCTAATAATTATGCACACCTTGATATAGGGTGTTGATCTCCTTAGGCCACACCCTCCCTCGTTACACAAATACACATCACCTGATATGCATTAAATCCAATAAGCATTCAAGTTTATACAGCTTGGACTTGGAAATTATGGATAAAATGATGATATGGTCAAAATCATCACTTGCCTAATAATTGTGCACACAGTGTATTTTGTGAATTCGCATGTTTATTGTCTTCAGGTTTCCTCAGTTAAAATTTCTCTATCTGCGTTTTATTGTTTTATTCAGCTACAGCGATCACTGGATACCTTTGTCCATATTAGGGATTTCCTGGAGCGTTACTTCTACTATGCATATGTGGAGTTCCTGCGAAAGGGTGCCCTCCAGCTTCCAGTATTAATTAAACATTACGTGTATACTGCTCACAACACCCTATTTTGGGTAAAAATAGGAAAGATAATACTTTTCTCTAAAGAAACAGGATTCCCTAAATTATCTTCATTGATATCGTTATCGCAATAAATATCAGAAATTATCGTGATAAAATTTTAAGCCCATATCGCCCATCCCTAGTGTACGGTATACACATTGCAACTCCATCAAAAGCGTGGGACTGATTCATATGTGTCTTATTTCTCTCCTCCAGGTTCTCGAGGGCTTGGATTACTTGCACACGAAATGCAAGATCATCCACACAGACATAAAGCCAGAGAATATCCTGCTGGATGTGAATGAGGTGTATGTGAGACGACTGGCGGCAGAGGCCACGTTATGGCAGAAGACCGGAGCTCCGCCCCCTTCTGGCTCCTCCGGTACACAGTTCTTTATTTTTAAGTGTGTGACTCACATCAGGCTCACCTGAAACTCACCTTAGTATAACCTAAGACTTACACTTCCTTCAGACTCATGTATGACTCATTTAATGCTTGCATAATAAATACATACAATATTAAATAGACAATATATAAAGAAACATTATACATTATCTTCATATAAAATGATGAACAGCATACAATGACATAAACCAGGGATACTCAAAGTCTGGTCTACTGCACATCAGTGAGACTATGAGTGGTACGCCACTGCAATCCAGAGTTATTTAGAAAGTCAGTTGCATGTCTGTGCAGTCAAAACTACATCACTCCCTCTATAATCAAGCTGTCTGAATGCTTTTAATGGGAGCTTTCTAGTTTTATTTCACTACTGCTCACTTCCAATCTTGATCATTGTAAAGCAGTTAATTTTAGGGATGTTCAGTTTAACCGGTTAACCGACGATAAGAATTAGTTAAACGGTTTAAAAAGTAATTTAATTATTTATTTTTTCAGTAATTTATCAAAATATTTTAAACGGTTTGCTGCATGGTTAAAATACGCTACGCGTATAAAAAACAAGTCGAGTGTAAGTCGCATTTTATTATTTCATTCAGAAATAATTTGCCGACGCGAAATTTTTACAAACATTATAATAAACACTGTTCCCCTCACTCCACAACAAATCCTTTCAGTTAACAGTATTTAGAAAAGAACAAGAATTAAAAATATAAGAAGCTATAGCAATATAAACGACAAGCCAAAACGAATTCATTTAGGCTAAAACAAAACTGAAACCAACGTTGGGTCTCTCATTCCACACAAAATCAAATGTTTCCGTATTCGCAATGTATTTGAATGGCAAATTATTATTTATTAGCCTATGTAGCCTACTTCACTCGCGTTCCAATATCCACGTAAAACAAAATGTTTTGCATAACATCACGGCGGTACTGTGATGACACTTATTTAACCGGTTAACCGACGGTAAGAATTTTGACCGATTAATACAATCAGTTAAATGGTTTAAAAAGTCATTTAATTATTTATTTTCAGTAATTTATCAAAATATTTAAAACTTTTCTGCATGGTTAAAATGCGCTACGTGTATAAAAAATGTGTTTTTTAGGGGGGAAACGAATTCATTTAGGTTCAAACGAAACTGAAACCAACGTTGGGTCTCTCATTCCACACAAAATCAAATGTTTCCATATTTGAATGGCAAATTATTATTTATTATGTACTTCACTCACATTCCAATATCCACGTAAAACAAAATGTTTTGCATAACATCACGGCGGTACTGTGATGACACTTAACGGCACAGATTTTACTACATATTTTTTACTACATATTTCTTTTACTACATAGTTTTTTCCATATGTTTGTCTGACTGTATTTTACTATGATAATGAACAGGCTGCATTGTCAAGGTAGCAATGCTTAACTG
>NW_015548203.1:1315290-1317621 GCF_001515605.1 Sinocyclocheilus anshuiensis | reverse complement strand
TAACGGGTCACAGACACTTATCCTATCTAATTTAATTCAATTTTAATTTAAAATAATCTTGTCGGTTAACGGTTAACAATCGGTTAATGAGCGTCGGTTGTCGGTTAGGAAAAATAACCGAAATGAACATCCCTAGTTCATTTTGTTGCTTGCAGTTTAGACGGTGTGAAACATACATTTAGATTACAATTAATTGTTTTAATTATTTGCGTATTATTAATAGTTTTTATTTTCTTTAATGTGTAACCGACATTATATGTGACTGAATTTGCCTTCATCCCTGTGTCTCATTGTATTTGTAAACCTCTGAATCTAATATAAGCATCATTCTTGACTTTACACATGATCTATAATGAATTTGTTTTCTTCGATATGAAGATCTTTACATGTGAATTAAATAGTTGCAAGTTCATTTATGAATTTTATTTTAATTTTAAGTCAGCATTAAATGAGAGTTCACCCTATCTATTTTCTAAATTCAAGTTTTTGATCTTGCTGTGAATTGTTTGCATGTTTCATTTTTAAATACTTTTGACCTTGTAATTTTGGTCAGGCTTCTGTCTGGCGACGTATGTCAGTCCTTTTAAAACCAGACCCTTTTTTACAATCAACTTCAAGCTCTCATTCAGATCTGCCTACAGATCTGTATACAATCCGTGTCCAATCAACAACCGATGGATAGAACCAAGTCTCTGCTCTAGTTTTTTTTTCTTCTTTTTTAGATAATCCAATTCACTCAGTTGCACATCACAATATATAAGAAAAATGTTCATTTCATGCATAAATAAAATAAAAAAATTTTATTCACTGATATTGGACATTGTGCTAAGAAATGCCTTGTAATGACAGCCTAGTATTAAAGGGGTAGTTCACCCAAAAATGAAAATGACCCCATGATTTACCTTTAAGCCATCCTAGGTATATATATATATATATAGCGGGTAAAATAAGTTTTGAACACCACCATTTTTCTCAGTAAATATATTTCTAAATATATCTATATATATCTATAAATATATCTGATAGTTACCAGATGTCGGTAACAATCCAAGTAATCCATACATACAAATATGCCGATATGCCGATGGCTTTAAAATTGTTTTTAAAAATCCGGCATTTACAGTGCATTAGATCGTGACAGTGCATGTGTGCATACGAGACGGAGCGAGCGCGGGTTTGGCTAGATTTATTTGGAGGTTATTACTCACGTCTCATTCGGTACAAATCCAAATGTTTCCATATTCGCGTGGGGTGTGTGCGTGCGAGGTGCCTGCGCGATCGAACAGCTGAAACATAAAAAAAACTTGTTTATGGAGCGCCGCGCACACTTCTGTTTTAAATCTGTTATCTTAATTATTTAAGCCAGATATATTTTGCTTTTTTTTAATGAAAACAAATTGTTATTTTTATTTAGGCTTATTGCTTACATAGGCTATACATTTTCCTTAAAGCATCCCATTTTGTCCCAGGGCTTGAAAACCTGTGCCCTAGGCTAGTTACAGCTGCTCGCACGTGTTTTGCGCATGAGCCGCACGCAGCCCAAAATTAAACAACTTAATCGACCATCGATAGCTTTAATCGATTGCATCTCCTATCGACAATTAATCGAACATCGATGAATCGTTGACATCCCTAAAGTGGACATTTGAATGAAATGGTGCTTGGTTAATATTAAACAAGTATTAGATCGCACAGTATGTATGTATGTATGTATATATATATATATATATATGTGTGTATATATATTCTTTTTGGCGTTTTTAGCCTTTATTCAGACAGGAAAGTTAATTGACAGAAAGTGAAGTGGGAGAGAGAGACGGGGCGAGATCGGGAAAGGTCCACAAGCCGGGACACAAACTCGGGCAACGAAAGCACTTCGGGAAGCCAAAGCGCAACGGCGCTATATGTCAGCGCACTGCCACAAAGCTATCGGTGCCGACAAAATATTCATATTTAAAACTTTATAAATTGTAATCTCTAGCTTCCGATAACTGACGTACGCGTTCACGAGAGAGTGACGATCCAGCTGATGGTGTAGGATGTAGGCGTAACGTAAGCTCCTGTGAGAAGTGATGAATGCGGAAGCACAGAGGAGTGAGCAAAACAAAACACCGGTCACAAATTAGAAGTACAAAAAGAGTATTTATAAAGAAAAATGTTGAAGGATTTCGATATAAGCCAAGAGGAGACTGGTTTTCCTTTGCTGTAAACAAAACTTGGTTCTCACGAGGCTAGCATATTCTAACCGTTTTAAATATGGATATTTTTCTTACACAAATGCATCAGTTCACTTCAGAAGGACTTTTTAACCCCCCGGAGTCATGTGGAGCA
>NW_015548203.1:1303406-1315077 GCF_001515605.1 Sinocyclocheilus anshuiensis | reverse complement strand
AATGTCGGAGGATTTCGATATAAGCCAAGAGGAGACTGGTTTTCCTTTGCTGTAAACAAAACTTGGTTCTCACGAGGCTAGCATATTCTAACCGTTTTAAATATGGATATTTTTCTTACACAAATGCATCAGTTCACTTCAGAAGGACTTTTTAACCCCCCGGAGTCATGTGGAGCACTTTTTGTAATGGATGGCTTCAAAAACTCGACCCCCATTCACTGCAATTATAGAGCTAGGAAGAGCAAGGACATTTTTTAATATAACTGTGATTGTATTCGTCTGAAAGAAGAAAGTCATATACAACTAGGATGGCTTGAGGGTGAGTAAATCATGGGGTAATTTTCATTTTTGGGTTAACTAACCCTTTAATGACAGTTTTGATTTAAAAATTTGAGGCTGGTTTAACATAGATTTGGTTTATACTTTAGTCAATACTTGGACCAAATGAATATCAAGGATTGCCTGGTTATTTATTCACAGGCTTCTGTACACCCTGAAGTTTCTAAAAGTGTCCCATAAGTGATATGATTTGAGTATCCCTGGAGTAAATTATAACAACACAATCTGCTGTTTGGCAGTGATTTTGACCTAACAATTAGTTGACATCTAATGATCAGCTGTGCTTTGCTTTTTCAGGTCTAAAACAAACTGAATTTCATTATTGATTATTAACGATTAGTAGTTGCAGCCCTACATACCGCTTTACAATAGCAGTGTTGGTCAGTATTTTTTCAAACAGATTTGCCTTCCTGTGGATTTTAGCTGAAGCACAGTTGTTTTCTCCTCAATAATTGAGTCCAGGTCATAGAATTAGGGGTTACCTTTCAAGTGATTTTTTTTTTTAGGTTTCAAAGGTAAGAAAGCAAATAAGGAAGTAATTTGGGTGTGCTTTAAACTTTGAATCAACTTCAAATGTGCCATTAAATTGATCTGCATGCTGGTCGTCATTTCTCCTCTGTTTCTGTGGTGAATATGCCAATCATTTCTCATTTCTTCTCTGTTGTCTGTTTGGTTTCTAACTGGTGTCCTATCTTTTCTTTCTCTGTTTTCTTTTTATTTTAAATTATTGTAATTATTATCATTGTGGTTTTCTGTCCCTTCCCTCTTTCCTCTTCTGTTCTGATGGCAGTTAGCACGGCCCCAAGGGAAAAACAGGTACGTTCAGAGTTGTGCCTGCTGAAATACAGAGAGGATGTAGTTTGCCCTGGTGAAAATGACACATGACTTTTTTTAATCTGCCTGCTGTACCCTAACCCACCCTTGCCTATGTAGATATACGGGCATGAACCTCTGGGAAAGGGGCGAATCTCCATGGCTGATCCACTAATCTGGGAAAAGACAATTCGACCTATGCTCAAAATGTGCTCTGATTTCCATAAGAATGCACCGTTTTGGCTGATAACTGATCGTATGCCGGTTTTATAAAAGTGTAAACACATAGAGTATATGTTTAAATGCTCTGTGCATGGAGAAAACATTTCTTTCGGCTTGCCCCAGTAAGTGGATTTGGTCTTGACGCTCTTTGCCGTCCCACAGATGTGTTGATTTTACACCATTAACTGCTCACTAACAATATTAGACCTTTCAGAGGTGTTTGCATGCTGGAGCATTAAACAAGCTTGCTATCTTTCTTCATCTGATCATTCTGCATTTGGATTAATTTTCCTCTTTTATTCTTTAGAAGAAAAGTTAAAAGTGACTATTTTAGAAGTGAGAAAAGAGCAGTGCAGTAAGCTGTTCTCAGACAGGAGCATTATCTTTTCTCACGTCATGACAGCCAGACAGAGATCCGCTGCGTTCCCGCTGCCTGTATTCTGCTTTTTTTATTTCAGCCACCACCTCTGCATGGTTGAGAGTGATTTCACGAATTACTGTCACATTTTCCTCTCTTCTGAATATAAATGAGATGAATGGCGAAAAGCAAGGCTGTCTCCACCACTGAGATGAGAAAAGAGATGTTGAAAAGAATAAGATATCTCAAAATTATTAGCTTGGGACGGTGTTATATTATTGGAAGGTATTGCATTTTTAAGACAAAACAGATATTGAGATTTACGTTTAAAGTGCCTGATAACCAATATGCCAAACTGGCTTTTAATTGTTTTATTTCTTGTTGTATCATACGTATAAATATTTTGATGTTAATAATAATAATAATACTATAATATTCAGTGCTGTGATAAAATAATACTAAAATAATAAATAAAATAAATAGTGCATTTTTATCTTTGTTTTGCTCTATTTTAAATATTAGGCTACTGATTTCATTCTTGATGAATGGCTTTTACATAGAAGTTTAAGAAAAAGTAATTATCCAAACAGTATTTTTTTTCGGCATGTCTCATCTCATTATTACTCTCTTTAAATTATTAATTAATTATTACAACAAAATATATTGATGATTATGATAAACAAGATAAAAAAATAATAATTATTATTATTATGTCTTTTCATCTTGTTAGACTACAGATTTCTTGAATAAATGGCTGCTACCTAAAGAAATTACTCTTTAAAAAGAGTAATTATCCAAATTATCTATTATTATCTTAAAATAGTATTTTTACTGCACGACTTGACTCGACGTTTTAGGTCGGCTAAACTGCTTTTCACCTTCTTTATTATGACATATTTTAATTTAGTTAATCCTAGTCATTGTGATTCCTTCTGTGCATCACCACGTTTTTAATCTTTTCACTTGTAAATGTTCTGATGTGTGCAACAATTACTAATTAATATCATAAATGATTTAACAGGTTTGTTACTTCTGAGTGATTGAATCCTCTGTTTGTATTATAGAAAGCATTACTCCTGTTTTCTTCAGACTGTGAGCAGTATCCGTAACAGACGGTATTGCATGCACCTTTCTGACCCCTTTAGATTACAGTGACCCAGTTTATCTGATATACAGTAACCAGTCTCAGGAAGTCTCATTTATAAGTAGCAGCAGTAGTTTTACAGACAGCGCCAGACGCAGAGGTTCATCAGGTCAGTCCTGTAAGACTGGGCTCAGTAGAGCGGACGTGTCACGGCTCGACCAAACAACAGACATGGCAACAGAGCTGTCATCCCAAAATAGTCCCAGAGCTGGAAATGGTGCAGGGGTGTCCGATATACCCCGTGGCAGAATTCACTTTATGCTGCGTCAGTGTAAGCTTAAGAGTATCAAAAATGAGCAAATCGTTTAGATAAGGATGCCTGGACAACATGTTATGAAAATCACGATTAATGCACACCTTTTGACTTCTGTAACTAAATAAAACAACCCTTTTGCATGCCATTGCTGACAACTGTGCCTAAGGTTGACGACCCAATGACAGTTCCCCTGGAGTAACTTGAGGTGAAGTGTTTAGGTCAAGGACACAGTGGTGGTTTATTTTTTTTCAGAATCAGAATCAGAAGAGCTTTGTTACCAAGTATGTTTACACACACAAGGAATTTGACTTGACGAGTTTTGAGTTTGAACCAGCAACCTTGTTAAAGGAATAGTTCACCCAAAAATGAAAATTTGCCAAAAATATTCTCACCCTCAGGCCATCCAAGATGTAGATGAGTTTGTTTCTGCATCGGAAAAGGTTTAGCATTACATCACTTGCTGACCAATGGATCCTCTGCAGTGAATGGGTGCCGTCAGAATGACAGTCCAAACAGCTGATTAAAAACATTACAATAATCCACAAGTGATCCACACAACTCCAATCCATCAATTTATGTCGTGTGAAGCGAAAGAAACAAACCCATCATTTAGCATTTTAACTTCAAACGGTCACTTCTGGCCAAAATACCAGTCCGTAATCTATAATAATGCTTCCTTCAGTGAAAAAGTCCATCCACTTTTGTCCTCTCACATCCTCATATTTGAGGCATATTTGTTTTGAACTGTTTTGTACTGTTTTCACTTGTAAATTATGCTTGATCTGTGCATATTGCTTTCATGATTCAGAAAATATTTATTTTTCACTGGAAAAAGCAATGTTATGGATTATAAACTCGTATTTTAGTCCGAAGCAACGGTTTGAAGTTAAAAACATCTTAATAATGGATTACTTGTGGATTATTGTGATGTTTTATGTACTTATAGTATTTATGTACTTATACTATGTACTTATGTTTTTGGACTGTCATTCTGACGGCACCCATTCACTGCAGAGGATCCATTGGTGAGCAAGTCATGTAATGCTAAATTTCTCTAAATCTGTTTTAATGAAGAAACAAACTCATCTACATATCAAATGGACTGAGAGTGAGTAAATGTTCAGCGAATTTTCATTTTGGGGTGAACTGTTCCATTAACCACTATGACACATTCTGTTTGTATGAGAACATATTAACCATTATAAGTGTGTGAGATTAGTTTGCTCTTGCAAATATGATCATAATTGCACAGGTTGATCAGCTAACATCAGACCTTATGTTTGTTTTAGAAGGCGTTTTTTAAATTAGCTTGGTTTGTAAAAAAAAAAAAAAAAAAACTTTTACAACTTTTTTGCCCATGTGTGTTTGTGTCTAGACGGGTAAATTATCAAAGAATAAGAAGAAGAAATTGAAGAGGAAAGCCAAACGGCAGCAGCGTCTGTTGGACGAGAGGCTGTTTGACCTGCAGAGGATGGAGGAGTTGGATGGAGTTTTGCCGCCGGATGCTTCTGGAAACACACGAGCGCTCTGGAGGCTCAGCGAGGATGGAGAGGGTGACGACAAACACGCACAAAGTGAGATACATTTATATAAACAGTTTTCAGCATGCACAAGAGGAGAATTTAATTAAAGTGAATCATTCTTTTGAATCATGATTCTTTTGAACTAATGCTCAAAAAAGTGTTAATTTACTTGAATGAAGGAGGGCTTTGTGAGCTGAGGTACTGAAATAGTTGTTTTTAATACAAAATGAAGCTTTGTAAAATACCTTGTGGGGAATTCTGTGAGCAATTGAAAGATTATGTACAATATGGAGGAAAAAACATAAACAAGATTAATGTGTCAAATCAGTTCCATTTATTTTCGTCTATATTTCAAGCCAGAAAATAATGAGACATCCATTATGCACGTCTCCTCTTGCTCCTGAGTAAAGAAAACATCACTCCAATGTCTCGGAGCGAAAAACTAATCTTTTAGTCAAGTGCCAAAAAGTGTTTTCATTTCTGTAAACAGTATTACCCAGCATTAATGGCCATCAAATGGAAATCTAATTAATTAACTGACTTAATGAACCATTTACACATGCAAAATGACATGTAGAGCATTAAGATGAATTTTAAAGAGAATGAAGCTTTGTACGTGCGAGTGATTTATGCAAAAAAGCAGAAGCTGCATCAATCTTTCTTCCGATTTTTTTTTTTTTCTTTTTAGTACCTCTCTGAAACATTAGTGGCCTATTATGGGATCAGAATCCCGCCTAAAGTATTGCAGTCACAGATAAAAAAATAACAAGCATGAAAACAAAATTTAAAAACGCAAGTAAAATATATATTGCACAAGATTTAAAAATGAAAGCAAAGTTTTCAGAATTGCAAACAATGGTCACGGATTAAAAAATAATAAGCGTAAATCAAAAAATTAATAACACATTTTTTTAAATAATAAGCATGAATCAAAACTTTAAACACGTTTTAAAATCATATTGCACAAAATTTAAATATTAATGCAAAATTGTCTGACTTGCGCACAACATCATGTTTTCCTTGGTTATATTTCTCTGTTTTTTCTGGTCTCAGACATTTTCTGCTCATATTTTTATTTTTTTGTGTGCTTATGCTGTTTTTCCCTTCGCTCTTGTTTCCACGTTCTGCGCTTGCTTTTCCAAATGTTGCGGTTAGAGTTTCATGTAAATCAGGGTGCATTATATGTGTCTGCCTGTCACTGCTGTACGCCTGCCTGGCGATCCATTAATGTTAAATGAGCCGTCCTAGTGACCCATCGTGGTTATATTCACCTGTATTTATTCGCCTATGGCCACATCGCGAAAGGGAGGAGCCACAATACCGGCCTGGCGAAGTCACTGATGTGCCTGGCTCGCCCATACCTGACTGATAATAAGTCTTATGGTTATTACTGTTAGGAGAGGATGATATGAGTAAGAGTAATACATCCCAGTCACAATTGTTTAGTTTGCTGTATTGCTCGTAATTGTTAACTGTCTGTAGGCAGTATTTTGCTTATTTTTTGTCATGTATTGTTTTTTTGTAAACAGCTTTGCTCATGTACAGTATGTCATTGATAAGGTTGATGGTCTTGTAAGATTTATCTTTATATTATTTTGTGTTACTCTGAGATTATAAAATGACATACAGTTAAGCAATATCACATGAGGAAGAGTGTTTCCCCGAATATCAACTGCACTGAAAATCTTTATTGAACTGTAGTATAAAATCAATATAACAAGAAGTAAATTTTGAGTGAGTTTTATATTGTACCTATTTTCTCATTTTGCTTGATGAAGAGTCCAAACAAAGCCACAGCAGAACAGTGTCCTACAAGCAACACAGAGCCGCCTTATATTGAATGATTCACTTTATTCCTCACTGAATGAATCTGTTTGAATGAATGATTTAATGTCTTACTCTAAAGATACTTGCCGCCACCTGCTGGCTGTTTTACTTTCATATTGTTGCTGTATTGTACTTTATATATTTAAAACATTATAATAGTGTTATGCAATTATATATGTAGCTTGTTGCAAATGTTGCATAGTGTTTATGTAAATAAACACAATATGCAAATAAATCATCGTGTATATCAAATCCACCTGGCCTCTGTAACTGTCTTCTCTGTAACACTATCGCTTTCATTGATCAGTAGTCAGATCTAGCCTAGTCAATGCAAAAACATTACATTCATTTATTCATAATTAATTTACTCATTTAACATTAACGGATCGCCAGGCAGGCGTACAGCAGTGACAGGCAGACACATATAATGGTGTCCTGTATGGAAAGATGTTTTCCAGCTGACAGCTGTCCATTTTCACCTGTACAAGTGAACAGAACACTGAGCATCGGCAGCTAATGAGGCGCGTTGGAGTGACGTCACCGCCCCCTTCATCTGATTGGCTAGAGGAGGAGCTGTCAATCTAGAACTAGTGGACCAATGATGACGCTTAAGCCCACCCTGATTTACTTGAAACTCTAACCGCAACATTTGGAAAAGCAAGCGCAGAACGTGGAAACGAGCGAAGGGAAAAACAGCATAAGCATACAAAAAAATTAAAATATGAGCAGACCAGAAAAAACAGAGAAATATAACCAAGGAAAACATGATTTTGTGCGCAAGTCAGACAATTTCGCATTAATATTAAAATTTTGTGCAATATGATTTTAAAACGTGTTTAAAGTTTTGATTCATGCTTATTATTTTAAAAAATGCGTTATTAATTTTTTGATTTACGCTTATTATTTTTGAATCCGTGACCATTGTTTGCTATTCTGAAAACTTTGCTTTCATTTTTAAATCTTATGCAATATATTTTTTACTTGCGTTTTTAAATTTTGTTTTCATGCTTGTTATTTTTTTATCCGTGACTGCAATACTTTAGGCGGGATTCTGATCCCATAGCCTATAGGTAATTTTCATGACTATTAAGATTAGGGAATTGTATTTATTTATTTACAATTTTTAGCCAAAATAAATTGTTTTGCCAAAGATAATTAATTGGTCTCATTAATTATAGATTTTTTTTTTGTTTTTTTGGTAGTGTAATCTCTATATCTCAACAAATTCTTATCTAGTAATTAGGGATGCATCGATCCGATACTGGCATTTTCTGCCGGATCGGGTTTCAGTCAGACGAGTCAGATCCAAATCCGATATTGTGCGTTAGGGGTGTGCGATATATATAGTTTGCGATAATATCGTAATTGTTGTTTTAACGATGTGCGATTTGACATTATTGAGTATTTTGCAAAAACCATTCAAAACACCCCTACAGAGCGCACGCGTACATTACGTGAAGTCTAGACTAGTGCGCGTGCGCATTTAGAGTGCGTTCTTTCACTGCATGATTCAGTCAATTACAATGCATTTAGAATGATCACAAATTCCAAACATGGGGGCAGAAAATTTATATATTTATACCACTTCATATAGTTATTCGATTTCACACAAAGAGTGCCGTTTTTCTCCTAAAATTACCATGATTACAAATGTGATATTGATTTTTTACAACAATTCAATAAACAATAAGTTAATTGAGAGACTTACGTTTTAGACACCATATTGCCTGTTTTTGCTCTATTTCACCAACAAAAATCATTCCAAACACAGCCACAGTACAGTCTTGCGTCTCTGAGCAACATGACGGTGTTTCGTTCCTGAATGAATCAACCATTTAAATGATTCGGTTAAATTGCAATGACTCACTTATTAACAATGATTTGCCTATTTTGGCGGTTTTAATTTCACATTTCGACTTTTTTTTTTATTTATTTTTTTAGATTTTTTTTAAATGTTTCAAATCATTTCAAATATCAGTATTCAATGTTTTATGTTTAATATATCAAAACATTATTTATGCATTTGTAATTGCAGGTTAAATGCATTCATGTCTTGCATTAAACAGTGTGTAAATACATCTAAATGCCACTTCAGATGCAGCTTCTGTGTTGATTTAATTTGCTTGGTAACAGCCCCAAATGTCTTATTATTCTAATTCCCTGATTAATTGTAAGAATTTGACTCAAAAGATAATGGACAATTTAAAAAAAAAAGGCTTTATAAAGGTAAAAATGCCCATAAAATGTAAATATTAGTTTAAATTTATTGGAAAAGATTAATTTCTATCAGTATGAACTGACCACCACACAGAATATGAAGAATATAAAAAACATTAGGAGTCAGCTGTCTTCAGCAGTCCTTAAGGTACCAGCACAATAACACACTCAGCAAAATATCATCTAATTATCGTCATCGATAAAATCCCAGAAAATATCAAGATATAATTTTTTGTCAATATCGCACACCCCTATTGTGCGTATATTATTCTGTGTTATTGTTAAGCCCCAAGAATGGCACAAAAACAATATAAAGCAACATAAAGTTTTTGTGCACTATATTTTAAGTGTTCTGAAGCCATTCCATAGTTTAATGTGAGGTACAGATGAATATTTAAGTCATTCAATTCAAGTTCACGTAAACTCTTCTCTCCGCTGCGGCTGTCTGTCATCCTCCATTCAGTGCTCAAACAGCATGTCGTGTTCGGTTACGACAGTCAAAACGATGAAACTCTCTTCAAGAGCGCTCAATAACAGATTTGAAACTGTTAAAAGAAAAGGCTCAAACTATTTCACAGATATAATACACTACGCATCAATATCTCTTCCCTTTGTGCTTTGAACTTTTCTATGCTGCGCGCTGTGACTCTGTGTTGCTTCAAGTGCATCATTCTGCGCACGGGATGTGCATAAGCGCTTTGTGCTGCTCTGAATTGGAACCATATACCCTTTCATATTATAATACTTTGTGCAATGAAAGATTATTAAAGGGGTCATATGATGCGATTAAAATTTTTCCTTTCTCTTTGGAGTGTTACAAGCTCTTGGTGCATAAAGAAGATCTGTAAAGTTGCAAAGACTAAAGTCTCAAATCCAAAGACATATTCTTTATAAAAGTTAAGAGTCAACCACGCCTACCTAAAACGGCTCGTTCTAACATGTGGGAAGATTTGCATAACGCCGCCCAAATGTTCACGCAAAGAACTATTCTATTAGTATATTAAGTTCTATTACATACTATTCTCGCTGTAGTATTGTTGTTGCCGCCGCCGCCGCCATGTCGTGACGTAGCAAGGAGATCTGTAAAATAATCCATGTGACATCAGTTGGTCAACCGTAACTTTACGAAGCTACGAGAATAATTTTTGTGCACAAAGAAAACAAAAATAACGACTTTATTAAATAATTTGTCTCCTCTGCATCACCCTATAGCGCCATTTTGTTTACGTATGTGATACTCTCCAAAATGTCGCTATAGGGTGATGCGGAGGAGACGAATTGTTGAATAAAGTCGTTATTTTTGTTTTCTTTGTGGTGAAACACATTTCATTACACCAAATACACAAAATAATGTTCTTTTTAGCAACATCATATGACCCCTTTAATAGTCTTTCTTTTTCTGTCCTATCTATCATATGTTGCTGCCTCCATTACTGTGCTATACATTTAAAAGAAATGTCTTTTAACTTACAGTATATATTTATATATAAATATATTTACTTGTTTTTCACGAATGTATTTTGCAACAATACAAAGAGCAATGTGTAACATTTTGTAACCAGATTTAGTCCTACACTTATTAACTTTTATTTGTTCCCCACTAAATATTTAGATTTTATAAAA
Organism: Sinocyclocheilus anshuiensis; assembly: GCF_001515605.1. Classification (NCBI taxonomy): domain Eukaryota; kingdom Metazoa; phylum Chordata; class Actinopteri; order Cypriniformes; family Cyprinidae; genus Sinocyclocheilus; species Sinocyclocheilus anshuiensis. Next base: position 1,304,755 of record NW_015548203.1, on the reverse strand, counting down.
TGATTGTGCACCCATGATTCTTCTAGACTAGAGTATCTTTTGCTGCTGAATTATCCACTAACCTAGTTTATAATATAATTTTTTGTCATAGTTTATGATTATATATTTTTTCATTTGTTATTTTTCATTAAAATTAAGTTGTCTATATTTAGTATTTTGTGTTTAACACACAAAAGAGCGATGATCAGGTCAACACACAGAGGTATAGAAATTCTACATTGATTTAAAGAAAACTGCGCTGGTATCGAATCGGATTGGTATCGGCAGATACTCAGAATTTTCGGTATCGGATCGGTTCTGAAAAATGATATCTTTGCATTCCTACTAGTAATCACCAATGACTAGAAAAGTCTTGGAATTTCATTGGTCAGAATGTGATTTGAGGTGAGGGTTAAATATAATCATGCTTGGAGACATTTTGTATGTTACAGCTCATAGTTTTTGGACCTAAGGGCAATGAAGAGGTGAATGATCTACAGTTTTTACTTGTGCATTGGTCTGTGTGCTACATGGATGTTTTTGATGCAGTGCATCTCATTAATTTTTCAGCCTTTTGTTGTGTTTTATGATGCTGTCAAGATGCTGTTTTTTTTTTTCAAGACCCCTGTGTTCAGTTTCGTTCTGCTGAGTCTGACAGTTTTTGAACACAAGAACATTCCTGAATGAAGCTAAAATTAAAATATTGACAAATTAAAAATGTTTCTAGATTTAACATTATAAAGTCAGTTTCATAAAAGCTCCCTGATTAAACTACTTATGATCATATGGCGATATGATCAAAATCTTTCCCAGGATATGAGCCATTTTACAAGCACAGTAAGGATTAGACATCACAATATAGTAATTATGTCTGAAATTTGTCTTGTCACTATTATGGTTCCATCACTGTTTTTTGCGCATTTTAAAGTATTGCAACAAAAATGAGTGATGGAAACTCGCATGAGGTGGTTTTTGACTTGTGTGAAAAAGAGTTAATGTGAATTATGGGAGGCGGAAACGCATCTGCCTAACAAATTCTCACGTAGCGAACATTAAATCCATGTGACTAATCTGCTGTTTCTGCTGATGGTGCTTTATTTACTGTTCGTTACTAGGTTACCACTACCACCGCCATCTGCTCAAGCAACTTGATGGAAATGCACCTAATTCGCATTTGTTTGTTGTTTTTTTCTCTTTTGCGAACTTTGAAAAGATTCTCTTCATGTTTGGATGGAAATCCATCTATTAACAAGATGTTGGTAACTGAATTTAACATCATTGCTTAAAGGGGTCATATGACGTTGCTAAAAAGAATATTATTTTGTGTATTTGGTGTAATGAAATGTGTTTATGCGGTTTAAGGTTAAAAA
>NW_015548203.1:1300470-1302638 GCF_001515605.1 Sinocyclocheilus anshuiensis | reverse complement strand
GTCCTCTTTTGGAAGGCCAAACAAAGTAGTTTCGCTTTCACAATGAAACACACAGCGACTCCACAACATGGCAGTGGCGGCAACAGCAAGAATTAAAGTTACGCCTTCTTTTTTTGCGTGAACATTTGGGCGGCGTTTGCAAATCTTCCCACATCGTGACGTAGACATATGGGGGCGTGCTAGAACTAGCCATTTTAGGTAGGAGTGGTTGACTTAACTTTTATAAAGAATATCTCTTTGGATTTGAGACTTTAGTTTTTGCAACTTTACAGATCTTCTTTATGCACCAAGAGCTTGTAACACTCCAAAGAGAAAGGAAAAATTTAAATCGCATCATATGACCCCTTTAAATAACTGCTGATTAAATTTGAAAAATGTTAAACTCGTATCAGACTTTTTTCAACAAATGATATATTCACTTATGACAACCAATCATATTTTCATCCAGAGTCCAATATCTCTGAAGCATATTTTGATGGACTGTGATGGTTTTAGCTCCTCCAAGTTTCTTTAATATTCAGCTGAATCTTAAGAAAAGATTATTAATGAAGTGAGGCCAGATTTAGTTTTTGATTTTAGATAGGCTAAACTTAAAAAACATTTTATAAATTTCGCTTTTACTCATGTATGTATAGATGATTTATTTATGTACTTTTTATATTTTTCACTTCTTTCTCATTATTAATAAAGCCATGGTAGCTGGCATGGTGCTAAATTATGAACAAACAGATGCTCACTTAATACGAAACGAATATTTAAGTCTCTTAATTACATTTGAACACAGAATAACAAATAACAACATAGCCAGATCTAAATCCAGAGGATAATTTATATGATCACTAGCCGGGTTTCCATCCTAAGTTGCGAATTTAACTTTTGCGCAAAACTGGAATATCGCATAAAACATTTGCAAACAAGCATCGTTTTCATCCAACAAGTCAAAGAGAACAAAATAGTCACTTACTGATAAACTGGCACTATAAATCACTAAGAAAAGTAGGAGAAAATAATTATTTTCATATATAATAAATTACTTGCGCCTCAGAGCGAGCAGACGAAACGCAATGAATGCGGTCATTGCTTTCGGAGGTAGATGCTGCTGTTTGGGAACGCAGTCGTGTAAGACATTTCAGGGAGGCAATTATACAGAAATACTTTGATGACAGACTTTGCTTGTGCATTTCCAAATGACCAAAACAACATTTCAGATGCTGTGGAATGAGATCGGTCCGCTGGTTAGTCAGGTTATGCCGTCACAACGGTCCCATAGTGCAAAGTCACATGACTTTTTTGATGCACTTGGAGGAATTTAATCGCAAAATGCATTTCTATCTCCCATTATTCACATTAACCCTTTTTTGCACAAGTCAAAAACCACCTCAAGCGAGCGTGTAAACTTTTTTTCGCGAATTAAGGCATTTTTAATTCGAAATTCAGCGTTTCCATCTCTCGATTCTGATGCGATACTTCAAAATGCGCATAAAAGCAGGGTGATGGAAACCCAGCTACTGTATGTCACCCAGCACAAGAATTGTTCTGTTAAAGCATCAAGTCATTCTAGACATGACACTATGACTTTATGTAAAGTTGCTTTGAAATCGAGTATTATGAAAGCACTGTATAAATAAATCAAGCTTTTCTCTTTATGTGTGTCACAGTGAACGGTAACGGACACTCTATAGGAGCTCTGAATAAACACAGTCCAGAATCGGGCTCGTCATGGTTGGAGGAGGGCTGTAACGGCTTCGGACCCCTGCGCTTCTCCAGCCCTGGATCGGGCCTGTCCGGCATGTCTGGCTCCATCCTGTCAGCTACCTCCGAGTCAGCTCTGTCCACTCTGTCCGGATACTCCACGGAGCGCTCACTGCTCTCTCCCAACAGTACGTACTCTGCTTTGAGCTGATCCGGCCACTTTATCAGCGGCCTTGGTTCTGGAAGTATTTTTCCCCATTCGTTATTCCCATAGGGATTATAGAGTCTTTGTATTATAGTCTTTGAATCACAAACCATGAACCAAACCAACCAGCTACAAGTTAATCAGCATTACAAACTTTGATTTGAAGCAAAATAATGTTTGAAAATCTTACAAAAAGACAAAGGTGTAAGACTGTGTACTTCACAGGTTTAATAAGAGAAAGAACTGCAATCCCATGAAGCATTTTAACTCT
>NW_015548203.1:1292557-1300194 GCF_001515605.1 Sinocyclocheilus anshuiensis | reverse complement strand
TGATTTTCACTCAAATTTGATGGCCTCCAGTATATTTTGCTGTATGAATATTTGAATATGCAATACACCAAAATAAAGATCAGAGCCTCTACTTTTAAACAAAAAAATCCGTTTTATTCTAGCTTAAAGCATTCTTTTTTTATCAATACTTGAATATAGGTAGGTTTTATAAAAAATGCATTATTTTGAGCGAAAAGGTGAGAAAATCAAATTTTTATCAAAAACTACATCTGGATAATATGCAGTACGATTATCAAAGCATAAATCCAGTAAATCGCTTCCATCAATACCTCCAAAACTTGCACAGACATATACCACTTCCTGGATCAACATTTTACTCCGTAACATTATGCAGTTTTCATGTATATGCTGCCATTGCTGATGATCGCATTCTTTTTCATATGCATCTGTTTACATAAGAGATCGCTAGTTTCTCCATCCTGTTCACGTGTGTTTTTGTTCGGGAGGTTTTGTACTCGTTCAGAAGATGTGTATAACAGTGAAAACACGAAAAGCCGTAAAAACTCGTCTTTGGCGGGGAAGCGTTTTCTTCTAAAAAGCGAGATAACTCGTCAATGGCGGGGAAAGAGTTAAATGATATAAAGGTCCCTTTTTACATTTACGAGGTTCTGAGAATTCATCTTAGTTCGGTAAACTTCTATAGTGGTGAACGGAAACTACAACACATCATTTTTCCATTCCCATTTGCCACAGTAGCATAAGAAAAAGGGTTTCTATGAGGGGAAAAATACTGAGAGATTGATTATGGTGATCAGAAGAGAGAAAGATGTTAAATTAGCTGTCAATCCATCAGCTGTTATATTAGAAACACACTGCAGCTGTGACTAATCTTCTGTAATTTAATGTAATATAACGTAGTGTTAAAAAATGTGCATTAAAGTTTTTTTAAAAATGGAAATATTAAAACTTTACAAGATTTATGATGTTAGTAACTGGAGACACATCATCAGAGTCTCTATAATTAGTAGAGATGTTCTTGCTGAATTATGGATAGTATATATTTAATTTTTATAAAATTGAAATAATGTGACTGATGGCTTTAACCAAAGCATATACCATTTATTAACAACCTCATAGTTCACAGTAGGTCTGTTTTTAAGTTATCACTCAAAATCAGTTCCCCTGTGAAGAAAATAAATGGGATTCTTACCTCTGGAATCCAACTGCTGCTCTCTATAGGCTTTTTATCTTAAATTAAATGTCAAATATCTTCTGATTGGCTGTAATTATGTTGCTGAAAATTTCACATCAATGTTCAAATGGTCTGTTTTTTCCCCTACAGCGTGCTCTGCTGCTGATTTCTTAGTGAATCCTCTAGAACCTCAGAACGCAGATAAAATACGCATCAAGATTGCAGACCTAGGCAATGCATGCTGGGTGGTGAGTACAGTGGGTCGATTCCAGGCATTCAGAAAGTGAATTATGGATCACATCAGGTGTTTGAACACAAAGAGCTGGTGATGTGTGATGTTTACTGATGTCCTCTCCTCCACATCAGCACAAGCACTTTACCGAGGACATCCAGACTCGCCAGTACCGAGCTCTGGAGGTGCTGATCGGAGCCGAGTACGGACCCCCCGCTGACATATGGAGCACTGCGTGTATGGTACGAACTCATTCAGTGTTGATCTAACATATACTTTTCCATAAACACACTGAAAAAATGGTCAGGATGTTCATATGTACATTTGAGCTTCCTGCTTGTGCGTCATGTGAGAGAGCAGTAATATGATGTGTCTTCGCAGGCGTTTGAGTTGGCGACTGGAGACTATCTGTTTGAGCCTCACTCAGGAGAGGACTACACTCGAGATGAAGGTCAGTTCTCTTGGTCTTCCTCCCAGGTTACTTATATTCAGTGACTATAGGTCAATTTTAAAGACTGTTTTTAATGGGATGAGCCTCTTAAAATAATGAAAGTACACAGACTTTTTTCTCTTTTCAAATACTTTTTTTTTTTTTTTTTGCTTTGCATCAGTCTCAGAACTGTAGGCTTGGTTCATGAATCAAGAAGTTTGGGATCAGTATTGTTTACTTTTTTTAAGAAATTAATATTTTATTCAGCAAGGATGCATTAAATTGATCAAAAGTAACAGTAAAAACATTTATAATGTTACAAAAGATTTCCATTTCAAATAAATAGTCATTTTGAACTTTCTAGTTATTGACGACTCCTGAAAAAAATTTAACAGTTTCTACAAAATATGAAGCAGCACAACTGTTTTCAACATTGATAATGATAAGAAATGTTTCTTGAGCAGCAAATCAGAATGATATCTGAAGGATCATGTGACACAGAAGATGAGAGTAATGATGCTGAAAATTCAGCTTTGCATCACAGGAATAAATTACATTTAAAATATTCAAATAGAAATCAGTTATTTTTAGTGCTGTCAAAAGATGTGATGCATGTGAATCCTCATGTTCTGTTGTTTGCTGCATTTTGCGCATGTAAAATGATTCCCCGGGAAACAAATGTTAGTATTTTTAACGCGTCACAGACACTTATCCTTTCTAATTTAATTCAGTTCTAATTTAGAATAATCTTGTTGGTTAACGGTTAACAATCGGTTAACGAGCATCATTTGTCGGTTAGGAAAAATAACCGAAATGAAACCCTAGTATTTCACAATATTTTTGTTTTTACTGTATTTTTGATCACATAAATGCAGCCTTGGTGAGTGTAAAAAAAAATTCAAAAACTTTTTTTTTTTTAAATGTCCATAGTTTCCATAGTCTAAGAATATGTTTGTGTGATTCTTTTGTATTGTTTTCCAGATCACATAGCTCACATCATTGAGCTGCTGGGTCCCATTCCTCCACACTTCGCCCTGTCAGGCAGATACTCCAGAGAATACTTCAGCCGAAGAGGTAAGAGCTCAGCAAACACTATTCTTAAAGATTTCCTTCAAAAAATGCAACTCTGGATGTTTACAGAGGCATGTTCTTCATCAGATTCACCCTGACATTCTCGAGTCACTTTCCCTTAAAAAAACGAAGAAAAAAAGGGTTTGCATGAAGAGCTTGAGTTTATGGTCCATTAAGATGAGATTCAGTCATCATCAGGTCATAGACAAACCCCAGAACATTGTGACATGCAGGTTCATTCGTTTAGTGCTTCTTCTCAAAAGGTTTTCCACAGACGTGTGATGAATAGTCAGGATATTATTAGCTCAGAACAGCCTTGCTGAAGATCAACCCGTTCAGAGTTCACTCCGCTTGATTTCTAAGCCACTGAGAAAGAGCCTCTCATGTTTCCTAACTCCAGCAACAGAGCATGACTGCTCTTATTGTGTTGAATGCATAATTGAATGAATAAATTCCATTTGTCCACTGCTATAGAACGACAAATCCCACCCCATAAATCTACAGATAGTCCTAAGTGTTTAGGCATCTAAATATGTGTGTGTATATATATATATATAATTTTCTAAACTTGTTAAAAATTACAGCAGCAGATGCTTAATATATATGTGACCCTGGACCACAAAACCAGTCATATAAGGGTCAATTTGACTGAGATTTATTTATAAACTGAGATTTATACATCATCTGAAAGCTGAATAAATAAGTAATTATAATAATTGATAAAGAAATAATTGATGTATGGTTTGTTAGGATAGAACAATATTTGGTAGAGATACAACCATTTGAAAATCTGGAATCTGAGGGAGAAAAAAAAAATCAAAATATTGAGAAAATCGCCTTTAAAGTTGTCCAAATGAAGTTCTTAGCAATGCATATTACTAATCAAAAATTAAGTTTTAATATATTTAAAGTAGGAAATTTACAAAATAGCTTCATGGAACATGATCTTTACTTAATATCCTAATGATTTTTGGCTTAATAGAAAAGTCAATAATTTTGACCCATACAATGTATTGTTGGCTATTGCTACAAATGTATTTTATTTATTTATATTTCTTTACCTGGATTCACAACTTTCCTTCAGACAGTGCTGGACTACTTTCATAGAAAACAGGCCACCTTGACATTTGCATGCTGTTTCGTCCTTGAGTTTGCATGAGAATGTTTTGACCCGAGTGTGTGTGTGTGTGTGTGTGTTTGTATTTGTATGTAGGTGAATTGAGGCACATCTCCAGCCTGAAGCCGTGGGGGCTGTTCGAGGTGCTACTAGAGAAGTACGAGTGGCCGCTGGATCAAGCAGCCCAGTTCAGTGACTTCCTGCTCACCATGCTTGAGTCCATCCCGGAGAACCGTGCCACAGCCGCCGAGTGTCTACAGCACCCCTGGATCAACTCCTAACGCGCCGTTTTCCTTGTGTTCACTGCCTTTGTGCGGTCTGCGTCATTTAGGTCCGTCTGATCATTTGGTGCACACACACATCCACCTTTCAGAGCATAAACTCACTGCTAAGGTAAAACCTACTGGAGATACAGTATCTGAGCACAGACCTAGCTAGAACCTCAAACCTATGTTGTTTTTTATATATTTATTTAAAGAAGCTTTGATCTCTGAACATGATGGAGACAATGTCTGTAGTCAGAGTTTTCATTGTACGGTCATTTAATTGTGTAGAAGGGTGACATATTTATATGTTAAAATAGTGCCTTGACATGCCATCTGCAAAAACAAAAAAGTAAAAAAAAAAAAAAAAGCCCTCACCTTTTTATATTTCTCTGCGAATATGTGTGAGGAGTGCTTGTTTGTGCACATACAGAACACTGTATGAATACTTGACTGAATTCAATAAAGACTTGAGCTCTTAAACCCTGTGTACTGAAGAATAAAGGCTCACTTACAAACACAGATGTCATAATGGAGTATTTTTTTTTTAATAATCTTCATGTGGTTACGATAATGTACTGTAACAATGGAGCATATTTTAACATTGTCAATAATAATGAGAACTATGAAAGCTCTGGCACTGTTTATTGTTCCAAACAATAATTATAATAATTTATTGCATGATTTTTTTTTCTTCCATCGACTACAGGTTTAGCAAAACCTGTACGCCATGTTTGAAAAAACTCAAATATTACATTGTAAAATCCAGCACTGTATTTTACTGTTGCTGTGACACTATAGTGACACTAGAGGGCGATAAAGGACCATTGCAGGCATTAACCTACAAGTAATAAGTTACAGGAAGTCAAAGATCAGTGTGTGGCTAGGCCACAACTAGACCATGAAAATGTCCAAACCAGACCAGTTACAAAGCATACACAAATTGATTTAATTAGACTGTGTACCCAAACTACGCATTTATAAAGGAAACCCATGGAAGAAGTCCAGTGAGGAAATCCATCTGTTTTAACATTAGTCAGATGCACCATTCTGTGGGTTTCATGTGTTTGTCACGGTTGTGAATACAGAAGTATTCAGAGACGCAGAAGCCCTTAAAATGTATTAAATGAAAAAATTAATCAGTCCTAATACTGTAAGTCCAGTCACTTCTTCCTGCGCACAACCGTCCAGCCATCATCCTCTTCCTCATGACTCGCGGCCCAAGGAGGAAGATGCTGCTCCTTCACTGCTGCACCTCCACCACACTCCATAGCCTGAGAAAAACAACCAGAGAGAATTCATAAAGGGGACATTTGCTTCTAATACTGCATGATCTACTTTTAAAATTTTGTACCATTAATTAATAAACATGAAAAAAATCCTAAATATATTATACGGTATTTTTTTTATTAAGGTTATTTATTTTTTATATATCATATATAAATACATATACTAAAAACATAACGAATGTTAAAAAAATAATACATACACACATACGATTATTTTTATATTGATATATTAATTGTATATATTATACAGAAATATTACACTTAAAATGTTAAATATAAATATTGAAACATTCATAATAACATGCCAACGAGTATCAAATATTTTGTACCATTAATTGAAAAACGGAGGAAATTTTTTTTTTTATTTTTTTTTTTATTATTTCTTTTATATATCATTTACAACGGCGTTTTAGTGCCACGTTAAAAAAATAAAAAATCTAATATTACGATATTAAAGTCATAATATTTCGAGAATAAAGTCGAAATATTTTGACTTTACGAGAATAAAGTCGATATTACGAAAATAAAGTCGAAATATTTCGACTTTATTCTCGTTATTTTGACTTTATTCTCGTAATTTCGACTTTATTTCGAATAAAGTCGAAATGTTTCGAGAATAAAGTTGAATAAAGGCAAATGGCCCGGATTTAGAGCACCAGGAGAAGTTGCCAGGCCACCGGAATTGATTTGAATATTGTTGCGTCCGAGCGGCCGCATCATCTTACTGGGATGAGGAAGAGTTCATTTTAAGGACTCACGGAAACAGCTTAATATCAAGAATATGATTTTCATTAACAGACTGAACAGGAACAACTTTTTATCTTAACATCAGCTCACACACCCAATCGACATTCCGCTGTAGCTCTCTTATTTAACCATTTTTTTAAAGGTGCAGTAGGAGATCTTGGAAAATGTTAACTTTAGCCTGATACGACCGTTTTTATTGGACGAACATTTCTTGATCCTACGCCTTCCACAGAATATATAAATACAGACAAATACATTTTGCTACATGGTGGGTTTTTGTTAAATGTGAGTCAAAATCATCACAATTAAAAGAACCAAAGACTTAAACTACTTCAGTCTGTGTGCATTGAATTTATTTAATACACGAGTTTCACAATTTGAGTTGAATTACTGAAATAAATGAACTTTTCCACGACATTCTAATTTACTGAGATGCACCTGTAAATATATGTACTTAAAATATAAAAAATATTTTAAAATAATATATACACAAATATATCTATAATAAAAAATAAACCTATATATTTTTATATTACATTTATATTTTTAAATAACACTTAAAATATTAAAGGTGCAATAGGTGATTGTCTTCAGAAAATATTTTTGTTATGCTGGTTGAAAGTATCTTCACATCCCCATAGCAATCAATAAGTTAAGTGGTCTAAATGTATTTGTCTGTATTTATATATTCTGTGGAAGGCGTAGGACCAAGAAATGTTCGTCCAATCAAAACGCTCGGTCCGAGCGTTTTAATTGGCTTTCCTACCTGCCTGTCAACGTATATATTAGCATACCTCTGTGCATCGGGTTCGCGCAGACAGGATACGTCGTCAGTGCGTTCAGGCACGCTGTGCAGACAGAGCGAGGATGGCAGACAAACATCAACAACCCGATCTTCCTTCATGGTATTGTAGTACTTTTACTAACTGTACTATAAAGTTTTCTCACTGGTGAATGACACAAGATGTAGCCCAGAGGTTCCCAATTCCAGTCCTCACGCAGGGGAAAGTTTACTTCACTTCTGAACATTCATTCACGGATTTGCGCTGCACAGCGTCTTCACACACAGACGAAACTTACTAGAGAAGTGTGACATAATATACCTCTGTAAATAAATACTATTTAAATTCACTTTGTATGGAACATATATGCTCACTTCGAACTGGAATCATGGCGGAATATCCGGTGATGTCCACTTCGCAGGGCACTCATGGTCGAACAGAACAAACGTCACACGTGATAAGAGATACATATGAAATGTGCAGAGGACTGGAATTGGGAACCGCTGATATAGCCTACTGTAATGTTGTATCTGGTATTGTGGTCTGTCAGCGT
>NW_015548203.1:1275836-1291770 GCF_001515605.1 Sinocyclocheilus anshuiensis | reverse complement strand
ACACACACACACACACAGAGAGAGAGACTCAGCTCGCCAACTGTAAACACCTTCGACTAATATCTATTCAACAACAGAGCAAACCTGCGGCAAGCTGCCATCTTCCACCACCGTGTCAAACTCGTTGTTCATCAGGTCAGAGATGAACTCCTCCACCTCGTCCTGCTGCAGCTCATCTGTGAGGAGGCACAAGCGGGTTTGCTGTGACATGAGGAGATCTACACAGCGTTAGTGAATGATTCACCGGCTCTGACCGTTATCGATGAAGTACTGCTGCAGCGCGTCCACCATCCACTCCGCTTTCTGCTGACTGTACGCGCCTCCGAAACCATTATCCACCGCGATCTGCGAGAAAACACTCAAAGCTACAAATCACAAGATCAGCAACTGCTCAAGATGTGCATCATCACGACTCCTGTGCAGCTGGACACATATCGTGACAAGACAGAACTTTAAGAGTTACATGCATGTTTATTGTATATTAACGGCATGTTTACACTTGGCAGCGCTAACTTGCTAACCACGTAACGTTAGCAGTCTGGTTTCTGAATTTGTAAAATGCGGAATAAACCTAAGCTTGCTTAATAAACATGACGCTATTCTACGAAATATATATTCTTCGGAATATAATGTTGTAAATTTACTAACTTGTAGCACCGGCCACGTTTCCAAAACAGCCCGAACTGCTTCACTGAACAATTCACGTGTGGAAGGTGTGAGCGGCGCCATCTTGAAAACGAACAGACCTGAAGAGTCAATCACAGATTTCACAGGGAACGCTGAAAATGCACCAGGAAAAAGAATCAATCACAGAAACCGCCCAAACAACTAACTTGACTTGATTGCTTATTAACTTGATTAAAGAAAGTTGCATTTCTATGCACATATATGTTAGTTAACATGTTACGGATTTTATCTAATCTTTTGGATGAGTTGGCTCACCCAAGGATGAGGACCTGGTACAAATTATTGTTCAGAAATGTACACTTTTTGATAATAATAATAATAATTTACATATTTGATCAAATGAAGTATATAGTATGAAGTTTATATATATAGGCTATATGAAGTATATATAGTATGAACATATATAACTTGTAACTATATATATAATTTAATATTCAGCAATGATGCATGACATTGATCAAAAGTGACTACATTATAATCACAATATATATAGTGATTAGAACATAATTTTATAAATACACTTTCATTTTTTAAATAAGCTTGTATATACTCATAGAAGATAGATACAACTTGTTATTCAGAAATGTACATACCTTTATTGAATTGTATATCTTTGATACAATAAATGAACAGAATTATATAACATTTTTTAAAGATGTGTGTGGGAATACCGGGGTTATACAAGTATGTGGTTTTTATCATAACAGTAATTCTCTGCAGTAAAACTGGCTCGGTAAGAAACACAAAGCAGGGTGTCAGCATTATAACATTCCTTGGAAAAATGAAACACCAACCCATGCAAGGCTTCGGATAACTTTGGCATTGACCAATAGCAAAAGCGCAAAAGCAGTCGACAAACCAAGCTGCTGTATTATACATGTTGAGGCACATATTTACTGCTCAGAAATCTTGAAATGAAAAAGAACTGCATTGATTTATATCAAGGAAAACACATCAAGTTTCAAATCCTCAGTTTAAATATATAGCTGCTAAAAATGTCACAAAAATATTGTCAATGCGTGATGGATGGACATTACGGATTTGAAATAATAATGTAAAATAAAAGCAGTTCTTGTCACTTCAGCTTCATTCTGGTGTCCAACTGTGGTCACCATGAGCCATGTGTGTGTATGTCATCAGAAATATATGATTTCCTTCACTGTTAAAAATATAAACCTTCCTCAAACTTGTTTTATATGTAAATGTTCATATGATGGGTCATATTTCATATTCGAGTCAGTTTGGTGCCATTTGTGCCAAATGTGTTAATGCAAACAAATTTGTAATACCAAAACTACTATTTTTTTTGTTGTTGTTATTGATTCTAAAAGGCACATTTAGATGTTGCTCCAAAACCATGTTTGTTTAAAGTGCCCCTATTATGCATTTTTGAAAATTACCTTTCATGCAGTGTGTAACACAGCTCTAAGCAGTAACGCTGTACACAAAGCAGCACTGCGCTTACAAACGCTGCTTTATCAGGCATTACTGGCATGATGAAACGAAAATGAGACCAATCGGACCAATCACCGCAGATTAGCGTCACGCAAATGAGGGGTTTGGAAAAATGAATCATTGAGCGAATCGTTTGGGAGTCGTTGAGCAAGTACAGTAAAATAAATGCATATTATAAGACAATGAAAGTGTTTTTGACCTTGCATGCATGTCAACCTGTTGTTGGGGACTCCCAAAACCAAAATATGAACCTTTCATTACCCATAATAGGGGCACTTTAAACCTCTTGGATTTGCACATTAATCTTGAGTTTACTGACTCAATAAAACTCATGCATAAACCTAATCAATATTAAGCCGCCTTTAGTAGTGGAATCTGAATGAGTTCAACTATGGGTGACATATAAATTAAGATTTTCTAGATTGTTTTTTTTTTTTGTGAGTTTTCTAAAATAAAACCACAATCTGACAAAGCACTTGTTATAATGGGTGTCATTAATGTACTGTGGTCAATATGATCAAATCTTTTCAGGTTGCTGTGGTGACTGATCCGAATATGTATGGATTTGGGTTTACGTATATATTGGGAATTATTTTTAATATGTAACGAACATGCAAACTTATAAATATATAATATTATTACCTTTAAATATGAGTTACCCAAATGTTCTTAAACTTGAAAAGACAAATGTAAACAAAAAATAGAACAAATTTCAAGTTTGGGACATTGATTATATTGCCAGCAAATAGTATTCACATTTGTTCTACTCCACCTGAATGTTTTACAGCTTGTTTGTGCCAATATTCAAATGAGTCCACTCCATGCTTCATAATTAACAGAGATGGATCAAGTCGGTTGGAAAGGAGTTCAGCATTCATTCAAGCAACAGGAAGTAACAGTCAGCTATATTTGTGTATTGTAAGATTTTCTGTCAACATACTTCTGATCCACATGTTCCTGGGTGTAAAGATTGACTATTGCAATTGCAAGAACTCAAAGATTATAAACAAAAGAACAGGAAAAGGGATTCTTAACACTGCATCAAATATTTTACAACTGTTATTAGTGGTTAACATCCCTAGACTCAAACAGAACAAGTGACCACTCATATATGCATAATTATTTACTGAAAATATACTATGGCCATCTGAGAGGATTTCCTGCATTCGATATCCATGAGATGTGAAATGTCCATTAACAGTGAGTATTGCTTAATGTGTTTAAATCGCTCTTAACATTTATAGAACAGCAGACCACATCGCTCCCTTCTTGCATTCACGTATGGACAACCGCCAACTGGAGAAGATCCTGAAAATCCTGAAACTCTGGGCTTTTTAAGTGGATACAATTGCAAAAGAAAAAAGCAAAAGAAAATACTGTACTGATCAATGATCAAGTTTTGTTTCACATAAAATGCCTATTCTAAAAGATCAAGCTGTACAAAAGAAACATACTGAAAACCGTATGAAGTCCATATTTGCTCAAAGTGTCTCCGTGTATAAAAGCATTTCACCTGCAATCATATCAAAACCTCACTTATTCAATTCCACATAAAATGGGCAATAAAACAGCCTTGAGTTTTTGCATGACAATTTCTGGCATTATTTGCTTCTTTTATATTTAATGACATGCAATGCACGCCAAAATCAGAACCAAATTCATTTCAAAACAAGAGGGTTTTCAAAGAAAAAGTTATTGCGTAAATTAGCAATTATTGCGCAGTAATGAACAGTTGGCCACGCTTATCCATTGAAGCCCTTTCACTGCAGTCCGTCCGCATTCCAGATGAAAGCTTTAAATTAGATGAGCCGTTTTCATCCTAACAAACATCAAAACCAAATATCTACACCACATGAGTCTCCTATGGTAGTAACGTCTGGTTACTACATCTTATAAAAAAAAAAAAAAAAAAAAAGATAGAACACAATGAACAATGTCATCAATGATAAGTATAACAAAAAATTATATTCTTCTTTGCTTTAAAAATTATACATTGTTAGGAGGATCTTCTCATTGCACTCTCCACGCTTCTGATCTGCAAAAAACATTCTAAGGCTATTTACAAAGTACCACAGGCTTCCACTATACAATGCCATGCAAGTCTGCATTCCCCTCATCGAGAGCGTCTCTCACGCACACATATGCAGCACAGGTATTCTCAGGTCATCTCCAACAGGGAGGAAGGGAAGTCACAATCTATCACCAGACCAAACATTTTGGGATTGCTTGAATTAATTCAAAAAATTTGATATTTACTCAAATATCATCCATCTAGTAACACCGACGGAAACTGAGAACACGTTTTAATCTCCTCTGCATTCAGCTCTAATGGGGTGAATCTTGCAAAAAATATCTAGTCACATTTCACCCAGAAATAAAGAGACAAAAAAGAATTATATTTTACATTTAAAAAAAAAAGTTTTTTTTTTTTTTTTTTGCATGGTGACAATTTTTTAAACATTATTTACATACTTAGCAAATTTCCCTCCTTACTACTGTAATGCGCTTGGAAGTTTTACTTTTTTTTTTTACTTTTGACTATTTCTCATAATACAGTAAAATTATGCTGTATTACAGGAAAAAGTTACTATCAAATGATTTGCACTGATAAAAAGAGTATAACAAATATTACCATGCACATATGCTTTAAAAAATACAATATATTGAATACACTGTATTTTAGTAATTTACAAAAGTTTTATACAATTTAAATAATGCTTTTTTAATTATTACAGGAATAAGAATTTGGAGACTAATTGCTGATGATGTCACAATGCAAAAAAAAAAAAAGAGAGATTAATAGTCCTAAAAAAATTGGCTACTTTATAATAAATCAAATGTATTATTTTTCTCGTAATTTCAGGGTGAAATATCACCTTGACTCTTTTTTTGTTCTTTTTTCCAGAGATTTACCCAATAATCACATTTGTGGGACTGTATAATCGCAGACATTGTGCAGAGAGGCCCTGAATCGCACACGCCAAGGGACGGTAGCGTTTTGAATCTGCGGTGTGTTACGCGACACCAATGCGCTCCAAAACCTGCGGAGTATGAACAACCGAGCCGAGATGCAGAACATTATCCACCGCACTCAGCTGTTCTGCAGAGTGTCAGAAACCTGAGCCCTATACAATTCGATCGGTTCTCCGCATGCGCCCGGGCATCCCATTATGAGTTCTCATCGCCCTGACTGAACCGACATAGAAATCAGCTCAGTTTTCAACCAGAGTGACAGCCGTAAGAGCTGCAGTAATGGAAGAACTATCAACAAGGCTGCGTCGAGATTATCGGAGGCTTTCCTCAATGCAACTCAAACGTTCTAAGTTGCTTTGCACAAATAATTTGTCCTTGACACAGTGTAGCTAATCGAGGGTTCACTTGAACATTACGATGGAAATGGAAGCTCATAAGTCAAACCAAAAGGGATAGAGAGATGGCATGGGGGTCTTTGGTGAAACCGTTTTCTAGATTATCAACCTGTATTGCGTGGCAAAAAAACATGTAAACATCAACTTAAAAGTCAAATGCTTTTGCAAACAAAAACAAAAGTTGACATGTCGTCGTCAATGCTCTGATGAATACAAATAACCATTGTGTTGGCATAGTACTAAATGTTCGTCTTTGGATGGGAGGGCTGATGACACTAATGAAGGGGACCATTTTCTGGAAGACTAGAGTGATTTGGCTTCTGGATATTAACAGCATTCATGACACGTTCCTTCATAAACTGGCCTTCCTTTTACATTACAATTGAGAAGTATTGCAAAGAAACCAGGCTGATTTGTTTCAGTCAAAGGATGAAGAGTCAGGTCATCCAATAACATTCTGCGTCTGATTGGTTGAGTACAGCGGCTGGATTGATGCAACCGTGTCGAGAAGGTACAGCAAAACAGGAAGAACATGTTTGTAATGTGAACAGGGAAGGAAGGGGAAGTGCATTATTCAAAATACACAAATCAACATCCTCAGCCTCTCCATGTAAACAACTACATTGACCCCTTCTAAACACGTAATGCCACAGGACTAGCCAATGACTCAGACGGAGAAATGAAAAACAGATATCCCCTTCATCTTCACGACAGGAAACGTCTCGACGCGTCCTCCCTGTTTATCTTTTCCGTCTTCCCCGTCCCGAGCCGCCCCACGTGCCCTCAGAAGAGCAGACTTTGCCGTTGAGATATGCTGTTGACTGGAGAAAAAGAAAAAGAGGAAGTTTAGGCTACATAAACGGACAGCGAGTGTTCAGTTGCTAAATGGTGCATGCAACTTTGTGCACGATAAAGCCAAATGCACAATCACTCATAAGGACCGTCAGAGGGTATGAAGGGTCACAAGAGGGAGGGAGAGAGAGAGAGAGAGAGAGAGAGAGAGAGAGAGAAAATCAGCACTCACTTCATTTAGAGAACTGGGCAAGAGAGTAGGCGAGACGTGCACCCAAACACACAGCCACCCACACATGCTCAGTTTAAAGCTCTAGAGAAGCCTGGGCTGTTTTCTTATTTGGTGAGGGAAGAGGGGTATTTGCACAGCAAGCTCTTCTCCTCTGTTTCTGCATATTACAGCTTCTCTGCAAGACTGAGATACAGTCAAACTTGAGCACAGCGTGCTCCATTTTGTTTAATGTCATGCTCAAGAAAAGAACGGAAAAATTCAATGCTAAAAACATTGCAGAGAAATGACCCATATTACTTTATTTCCCTCTCTGGCTCTGATTTACGTCTCTCTACACTTTTACTGCAGTCTGTTTTCAGTATGTCTAATGAAATAATGAATAAACTACTCAATCAAGTCTCTTATTCATTTAACAGTATATCGTGAAATATTATTACAATTTAAAAGAATTTTTTTCTATTTAAATGTATTTTAAAATGTAATTTATATTTGTGATGCAAAGCTGAATTTTCAGCATCATTACTCCAGTCTTCAGTGTCACATGATCCTTCAGAAATCATTCTGAACCGATTTGGCGCTCAAGCAACATTTCTTATTATTTTCAATGTTGAAAATAGCTGCTTAATATTTTTGTGGAAACCATGATACATTTTTTTTTTTAGATTCTTTGATTAATAGAAAGTTCAAGTGCAATGGAAATAGAAATCTTTTGTAACATTATAAATGTCTTTACTGTGACTTTTAATCACTTTAATGCATCCTTGCTCAATAAAAGTTATAATTTCCTTACAATAAAAATAATCTGTAATGTGTTTTTATAGACAGGTGGAACAATTTCAATCGGACGGCACCAGCCTTTGGCATTTCATCAGTGATTTCAACACTGAGACTTTGAGAGCATGGATTAATATTCATATTTAGCACTGACTTTAGTGCTCTGCATAAACGCTGAATAATTATAAGCTCTGGCCTGACAGCTTCATCAATTCGTGAACTGAATACATATGAGTTCTGAGTGGAAGATGATGAGTTTTTTCACAGGAGAACCTGCCTATGAACATATTATGTAACCTCAGCCCGTGAATTACCAATATTTTTAGATCACCAAAACATTATGGTTTTAGTTTATTTTACAATCAATAATAAGCAGGAAAATCCCTCATTTTGCAAATGTTTTAACCATTTGCTGAAAACCAACATGGCAACCCTGGTTTTGACATGCACATCATGCGGATTGCCAAAACAGACAGTGGAAGTCCGTGCACATTTTCATACCATACACAGAAAAGGAAAAATGTGACAGATGAGAGTGTCAATGTATTGATGTAATCTGCTGGTGCAGTGTATTCTTAGTCTGTGTGTTCTTATTTACTTCAGTGATGGAAGCTAATGTATTTCTAATTTCAAGCAGTGCATGAGTCCATTACATCTTAAAGTCTACCTATGCACTCAATTAAAAGAGAAAATGTATTTTTGAAATATCTGAGGAGTGATTCAGATGTGATCAATTCCTATAGGGTACAACTGGACAGTACAGATGAACAGGAAACTCAAGGGAAGAAATATGGTTTTGTTGTTTTTGACCTCCTGCATTGAGTGGAGGGCGACAAATATGTACCTAAGGTATGCCGGAACCTTAGACATCTTTGCAAAAGCTCTGAAGCGCAGTGAAGCAGTGGTGTAAATCAAAAAAAATAAATCAAAGCACATACAAATAGGCAGGGAGAGAAAAGAGACAGAGAGACCATGGGAAAGACAAGAGCAGAAAACAAAGTTAGCAGTGAATGAGCTGCATAATACATGGAGCTTAACAAGAACTTCCTCATGAGAATTTCTAACGCAACGGCATCATCGCAACTGTGCCTTAACAAGCCTATATGAGAAACTAACTTAGAATTGCAGATAGACAATAAAGAGAAAAGGATGGATGTTAAGAAGAAAGAGAAAGAGATCCTGTTTAAATATGTCACTGAAATCCATTTTGGGGATCTTAATACCAGGTGTAAACCAAACCAATGTGAGGCAGTCAGAGATGAAGAATGCATTGAGCAAAAAAGAAAGAATGAGGGATATGAAGAGCGAGAGAGAGAGAGAGAGAAAGATGAGTAAACCAGCGTCTCTGACTACAGCACGGTGAGAAGAAAACTATTAGGAGAGAAGATGAGCAATGTGAGAAGAAGGAGAGAGCACAGAAAATGAGCTGTGTCATGATGAGCAATAGAGTTCATCTCATTTGATGAACATGAATAATATGCAGGAGGAATATGACTGAGATGATGGTAAGGGAACAGTGTGCTCAGCAAAGTCATATAAATTATAGACTCTGCCTCAGTCGAATCATCTAATGTATACTGCATACAAAAATATAGCAAGAACTGGCTGAAAACATCTGTCTCTATCTGACTGGCTGGCTTTATGCAATTTCTGGGAGTCGGGGTACACATACTATGAAGTTTAGACAGACTGGACTGAATGCTCCTTTTTACCATGTATATATATGTATATATATACTGTATATATGAAGAGTTCATTTGCAAAAACCGATAAACGCCACTTTAAAAAAAAATGAGCTGATTGCCGTGCATTATTCTCCACATATAGTGCGATCTGAACCCTAAACACGTTCTGTCAAAAAAGCCGGTTGTGTCCACTTTCAAGGCATCGCGAGTTCACGCTTTACTGCAGAAGCCGACAAGCGCCCTTGTTGTTTTTGAACAGAAGCCGATAAGTCCATTTTAGCGAATCAGCGCGCTGTATTCTGGTCAGGTGACAAGGCTACTTTCACTTTGAAAAGACGTGCTAGCTGAGAGGAGTTTCGTCAAAGCTGACTAAAGTGGTCGAGGATGGATCATTTCGACAAACTTGATGAACCTGTGATATCTTCTTCAGGGCGAAAAAGGAAAATAAAAGCTGAAACGTTTTCACGGAACCTTGCAAAAGCCGCACGTTACAATGGTTGAGGGAAAAGCTCCGTGTATTGCGTGTAATCACATCCATACAGTTTATGATCACAACAACAACAACGTTTGTTAGGCATCTACATTGTCATCCGAGGAGATTACAAAGATTAAACGAGTGTTTAAACTCTAAAACAGGGGTCACCAAACTTGATCCTGGAGGGCCGGTGTCCTGCAGAGTTTAGCTCCAGCTTGCCTCAACTCACCTGCCTGGAAGTTCCAAGTATACCTAGTAAAACCTTGATTAGCTGGTTCAGGTGTGTTTGATTAGGGTTGGAGCTAAACTGTGCAGGACACTGGCCTTCCAGGACCGTGTCTGGTGACCCCTGCTCTAAAACATGAAATGTGGAGTTATCTGCTTTTGCCAAAAAAACAACTGTTGGAGTTATCGGCTTTTGCTGTAAAACACACTTTTAATATGTAAAAAAAATAAAATAACATACTTTCAATTAACTTAAATTTTTTTAATTACCTGTATTTGTTTAAGTTATTATTACGTAATCAAAACAACCCAACTGCAGTTTGATTGATATTACTTGGAATGCGCAATAAAAAAAAAAGTGATTTCTGAAAAAAAAAAATGGAGTTATCGGTTTTTGCAAATGAACCCTTCATATGTAGTAGACCTATGCTTAAATGCTTGAAAGCAGTTTTGTTGATGACATATGACTTGATTTTCTTTTAAATTAATTTGAATTTCTTTTTTTCTTTTGACTTGTTGATTTGCTGCTCACAAAACATTTTAAAATGTATTTAAGGAATTGATGGTTCACAAAAACAGCATTTATAGAAATGGAAATAGAAATAAAAGAAATAAATCTTTCGTAACATTATAAATGTCTTTACTCTCACTTTTGATCAATTAAATGTATCCCTGCTGAATAAAAGTAATAATATCATTGAAAAAAAAAAAAAAGTACTATCCACCTTATTTTTCAACGCGGAAGTAAGCTGTTTTCTGTGAATGTCTGAGACTTCCGGTTCATTAGCCGCTATAGGGAAATAATGAGAAGAATAACAACATGCAGTAAACAGTAAAACTGTTTGCACTACAAACCAGTGTGTTCATAATTAAGATAATACATTAAAATAACATGGTAAGACCCTCTAACTTGCAATATCAAGCAGCAAAACGAGCTGTTTTGTACAGCTAAAAATAGCTGAACACAAATGACACAGGAAGCCAGACACATTAAATTTACAAATGGCCACGCCCACTCTTATGGCAAAAATAAGGTGGATACATGTGAACACCTTCATTCCCATTCTTCAGTTGGTGTTATTTCTTTTGTAATGAATTTACTGTTATTGTAAAATGATGACAGTAAAAATAATGAACAAGTAGGTGTGTCCAAACATTTAACTAGTAGTGTCAGTCTGGCAGAAAACAAATATACAGCTGCTAAAATCAGTGCTATGAAGAACTACTCTGTAGTTGTGACAAAAATAGCAATGCTAATGCCGTTTTGTTTGAGACAAAAAGTAAATATTCTTTAGCAAATATTGTTTATTCTGATTCAGATTTATCCTCCAGAATTACATTCAAATGTCACACAAAAATCACGGTTGGGTCAATTTATAGCCCTTCTCTGGACGGTTCTTGGCCAGATTGAGATAAATGTCGGCAAGATTAAAAAAATTCTGACTGTTTGAGAGTCATGCCAGATGACGTGCTGCCATACACAGAGAGGTCAGAAACACATGGTACACTGATGGATGAAGCTCAAATCTATCATCATGAATCATCATCCGACATTTGTGTTTTGTGGTTTTACCTGATTCTGACAGAGTATTCGTCCTCATTCCAGGCTCCTTCTCCAGCTGAACTTCTTGAAGTGCAAATATTGATGTAGCTGGCAGGGAGAAATTGAACAGTTATGTTAACACGCTGAACTAAAACTAGGGCTGATATATAATGTTAAGAGTCAGAAAATCTGTGCAGGCTTATTTCAGCACACACCGACCTGATTCAGTGCAAATACAGAATAGCTCATAGCGGCTCGGTGGAATTAAATGTCTTTCGAAGTAAAGTATGTGTATGTGTGAGACTTCTGTCTGGCACTTTAATAATTCTATCTGTCAGTGTGAGGTGTGTGTGTGTGTGTGCGCATGAATCTGTTATCTGGCACCATCATAAATCTCCTCAGTGGAAGGAGATGTGTGTGTGTATACGTGAACTCACTGTCTGGCAGTGTGAGAATTCTCTCTCCCAGGCAGTGGAAGTATGGGTGTCTCATGGCTTCCTCTGCTGCGATCCGTTTCTTCCCCTCAAACTAAGACAAAGTTCAGTGTTAAGTCAAGCACACACGCAAAAAGCTCACTAAATAACTGACTAAAAAACACAACATTATTATACACTATTATTCAAAAGTTTAGGGTAGTAAGAAAGAAAAAGAGTATTTCAATTTTTTTTTTTTTTTTTGGCACGGATACAATAAATGGATCAAAAGTCAAAGTGAAAGATGTTTATAAGACATTGTTACAAACGATTCTCATTTCAAATAAATTTGTTCTTTTGAACTTTATATTCATCAAAGATTCTTTTAAAAATGCTTTCCACAAAGGTATTAAGCAGCACAACTGTTTTCAACATTGATAATTAAAAGAAATGTTTCAAATCAGCATATTAGAATGATTTCTGAAGGATCATGTGACACTGAAGACTGGAGTAATGATGCTGAAAATGCAGCTTTGCATCAGAGGAATAAATGACATTTTAACATATATTCAAAAGGAAAACAGTTATTTTAAATAGTAAAAATCAAATGAACACAGATTTCTCTTACAAAAACATTCCACAACCCAAAACCTTTGAACTATAGAATATAAGGCAAGTTACCAAAACACTCACACATTTTTAGAATTCAACATGAAATGACAATGGTAGCCTAACAATGTTAATAGCTATTTGGTTGCTGAATAACACTAAAATTGACCATGAAAAGTTGTTTCAAATAACTACTACAAAGAATGTATACAGACAAATAAATATTCAGACAACTGAACTCTGGAAAGAGAACAACCATATATTAAAAGTGCCATTTTTTTCAATGTCATTATTTAAATACTTCCTCTTATCCCTGCCTAATGAGGATATCTACTGTAAGCAAGGCATTCATAGGTGCGATTTCCTGAAAAGTGCAAGCACTGTGGCTCAAACACAATCATCCCAACCAGTGGGGTAAGTTTGAGGTGGGACCTTCTTCATCTTTAACATTTCTATTTAAATTAAACTGACTTGAGCTGAATAATGACACTGTTGCTTTCTGTAGAGCTGCTTAAATGAACTAACTTGAGCTGAATAATGCCACTATAATGCCACTACTTTTTACAGCTGCTTTGGAACAGTCTGTATTATATATTTCCTGAAAAGTGCAAGCACTGTGGCTCAAACACAATCATCCCAACCAGTGGGGTAAGTTTGAGGTGGGACCTTCTTCATCTTTAACATTTCTATTTAAATTAAACTGACTTGAGCTGAATAATGACACTGTTGCTTTCTGTAGAGCTGCTTAAATGAACTAACTTGAGCTGAATAATGCCACTATTGTCTTTTTACAGCTGCTTTGGAACAGTCTGTATTATATGTGCAGTCTGTATTAAGTGCTATAAGTAAACGTGACTTTAGTTGACTAAATAATACACAAATCACCTGCAGCAGTTTCGACAGAAGTTCAACTCCATCATTGTCCAATCTGCAAGAAAAAAATAATGCAACTTCAATAAATGACCTCCAGCAGCATGTGGTTTTTTTTACAGCAGGAGCGATGATCATTTCAGGCATCAGGCCCAGAGGACAGCTGTCGTTACCGTGGAGTGTGATTGTGGAGACAGTCAGCGCGGTAACGGGGGTAGTTATAGGAGATGAACTCCTCATTGGAGGTTATTCCAGGCCAGGTCTCCTCTGTGGGCGTACCTATGAAAAGACGCATGAGGGTTTATAAATATCACAGTGACACACACGGAGACATACTGTCAGATCTACAGCCAGAAAGATCAGGAGGAGAGAGAGTGGGTGAGAGAATGGTACCGAGCAGTTTGAAGATAAAGTGCAGCTCCTCCTCCACCGTGGAGCCCGGGAACAAGGGTCGACCTGTAGACATCTCGTAGAAGATACAGCCAACACCCCTGCAATGAGAGTCATTAAAACTCAATTCAAGTTCACCCCCACAGAAGCTATGACATAAGAAGAGTGTGCTCTGATTTTACCACAGTAGAAACAAGAGTCCAATTATTTGCTCACTATTTGAATCGACAACACCATGGTACAAGAAATAATTTTACAGCGATGTGAGCTTGCAGTTTGAACTGAATTAACAAGGTATAAGTGTTTGGTACAGAAAAAAAAAGCCTTTTTAAAATCACAACATGTTACTTTAGTATTGTTTGTATACTATTCTTACTATTACTATTTATTAATACTTTGAATTTTCATTACAATTGTAGTTTTAATAATTTTGTTATGCGCTTGTCATTTTATTCGGGGGTTTTTTACAGTTCTATTGAGCTTTCATTAATTTTTATTTCAGTTGTAGTTTTAGTAATTTTAGAACTTCAGCTTAAACCTATTTCAGTTACTTGCCAGTTAGTTCATTGTTTTTTTTTTTTTTTTATTCATTTTGCTATTGCCGCCATGCACGTCATGTGTTGGATGGATGTCTTTGGCCATTGCATCATTGTCTTGTTGCATTCTTCAGAGGCTGTGTCAAGTTAAAAGAAGTTAAAAACTGTGTCTTTGACATCTGCTGCACTACCTCTAGCTGTTTTTGAAAGCAAGAACGCATGCTGTAACATGGCGTACATGGCAGCAATAGAAATATAAAAAAAACCTGAATTTTCAATTAAAAAATTAAATCATAAAATAAAAAATAAAAATAATAGCCAATTTGATTTTTTCAAATAATTGTTTCGAAAGTGATCATCAGCAGTGTTTTTAACTAAAACTACAAATGCTAAAAATAATTTTCGGCAATTGAAATAAAGTTTAAATAAAATACATTATAAATATTAGATGAAAAACTTAAAATACTTAGATGGAAACAAAAAATGTTACCTTGGCAACTAATTTAAATAAAGTTTTAGTAGAAGTACTAAAACTAAAACAAAAAATAAATTAAAGCTAAATAGGAATATATAAAAAAAATAAAATAAAAGCACTTAACGAAAGTACAAAACAAATTATTACTAAATACTATAGTAGTATATAAAAATACAAAAAATAAAACAAATAAACCAAGATAAATCATCAGGTGCATGCTCACCACATGTCAATCGGAGTGGAATAGTCGGTGCTGCCCAATAGGATGTCAGGGGGGCGGTACCAAAGCGTCACCACCTCATTGGAGTAGGTCTTGGTGGGAATCGATTTTGCTCGTGCCAGACCTGAAGACCAAACAAAAAACAAATTATTTAAAAGGAGTTTGACCAATTTCAGAAAGCTTAGAGCTTTACAAGATATTACACATCCACTTAGTACACTAGGTGCTTTTAGCTAAAGCAACACTACAATGATTACAGAGACAATGCAAGTGGAGCAACCTGAGGTTCAGTTTTTCGAGTAGGTAAGTGGGCAGCTGGTGTTCATTAACCACTAGGTTACACCACCCACACCACGAGAACACAGTAAGAGCAAGAATGAGTTAGTTACAGCAGGCTTGTATGTTACAGACCAAAGTCAGCCAGCTTTAGCTCCCCGCGGTCGTTGATCAGGAGATTTTGAGGTTTGAGGTCTCGGTGAAGGACTTTACGTCTGTGACAGTAGTTCAGACCTCGCAACAGCTGAAACAGGAAC
This sequence comes from Sinocyclocheilus anshuiensis, assembly GCF_001515605.1. Lineage (NCBI taxonomy): Eukaryota > Metazoa > Chordata > Actinopteri > Cypriniformes > Cyprinidae > Sinocyclocheilus > Sinocyclocheilus anshuiensis. The sequence goes on along the minus strand of NW_015548203.1, from coordinate 1,276,488 downwards.
AGCTGAGATGGAAAAAAACACACAGGTGAATATTAAGAACACCGTCTATGATTGCCATGTGCAGCAGAACGATTATGAGAAACAGAAATGAAAGACATTTGTCAAAGAGGCCTTACCTTGACATTGTGCATATGAATGCAGTTTCCACAGTCATCTAGGTACTGTTTCAGGTCTTTATCCTAGGAGATAAAGGAAGTTATTAAAGGGGTCATATGATGCGATTTCAAGTTTTCCTTTCTCTTTGAAGTGTTACAAGCTCTTGGTGCATAAAGAAGATCTGTAAGACTAAAGTCTCAAATCCAAAGAGATATTCTTTATAAAAGTTAAGAGTCAACCACGCCTACCTAAAACGGCTCATTCTAACACGCCCCCACATGTCTACTTCACTATGTGGAAATATTAGCATAATGCCGCCCAAATGTGCACGCAAAGAAAGAAGGCGTGGTTTCAGGAACAGCAGTAGTGTTGATGCAGCCATGTCAGGGAGACGCTGTGTGATTCAGTGCGAAAGCAAAAGCACTTTATTCCTTCCGGAAGTAGATGCAATTAGGAATCATTGGTTAAGATTTATTTACAACAGAACAGCACAACCCAGATGTTCGAATTTGTGCAACGCATTTTATGGACGACAGTTTTTTTTAACCTAGAAGAG
>NW_015548203.1:1259792-1275203 GCF_001515605.1 Sinocyclocheilus anshuiensis | reverse complement strand
GTATTTGAAAAATAATGTGTTTTTTGAACATTAAAGCATGTCAACATATTCTGTTACACCAAATACACAAAATAATGATCTTTAAAATAGCATCATATGACCCCTTTAAAGTAATACATGAATAAACAACTTACATTATATAAAACCTATGTAACTTACATAAAACTTATATTTTCGTGGGCAGGGATCCACAAACTTTTTTTTGTAGTCAAACCCGCTACTTAATATTTTTTAAATTAACAATTAACAATACATTCACATTTTCTCTGATGTTGGTTAATTGTTACACGACATGCAGGTCAACAAAAAAATATTTATTTAGATTTTTAAATGTTTTATTTTTATTGTTTTTTAAATTATTTATTTTAATTCCGAACTTAATGATTTATTAGCCTTTCATTTAGCTTTGTCATTTTAAGATCCTTGATTTTGTGCCAGATAAATCTGCTCTAAAATTGAATTTTAAGCTGCTATGTAGATAGATATGCCATCCATAAATCATTTCAATTTAATTAACTACGTTTGTTTGGACAAGAGAAATTTGACTGTACTCTAACTACTTAAAATTATGAGCAGCATGCAACTTGGCAAGCTACGGTTTCCAAATAGCTTCTCCAACGCTGTGTGTGTAATCATAAGTACAGTTAAAAAGTGTACAGATTGCAGTGAAATACTACACATGCGAGTGACTCACCAAGTACTCGAACACGAGTGTAAGAGACTTCTGAGTGTGGATGATGTCATGAAGAGTCACAATATTGGCGTGTTTCAGGTCCTTCAGCAGAGACACTAGAGAGGCGCAGAAAGAGACAGATTATTCCTCAAACACACGACCTCTGGTGCTTCACACACCTTTATGAATATTCATTAAATGACAAGGATGAACAAGTTAGCCTGAAGCAAACATTACTGCAAAGCATAATTTTTTCCTACACAAAATCAAACTTAAACAGACTTTTGCTACTGTACCTTTGAGACTGACGTGATGTGTAAATGATCTTAATTACGGTTTGCAGGGTGGCTGGTATATTATCCATATTATAAAACCCTTTTAACCAGCTGAAATACCATGTAACAAAAGCCGTCGATAGTGAATTTAGAGATTCTCTGGCTAATTTAGAACATCCTACATATAAAAGTACAAATGTCTGTCACTGCGCAAGCATGTGGGAAATTTGGGGCAGTAGTTTGGTGATCTAATTTTAGTGCTGATCCACTACGGCATGCTTGTAACTCACCTTCTCTAATGGCAGTGCACGGAGCTCCTTCCTCGTGCTCCAAACGGATCTCCTTCAGAGCCACCAGGTTATCCGTCAACTTACTGCGGCCTTTATATACTGTAGCGTAGGTGCCCTGAGAGAGAAAAAGATAACAATGCACAGTAACGTGATTATGCTGTTTTTGAACAGAGCAATTATGATAAACTGACTGTGAAGTTACCTCTCCTAGTTTATCCAGTTTTACATACGTCTCCAACTTCCCAAATCCAATCTCGGACTGCAAACACAAAGGCAAAAACTATGTCACAACATGGTGCTAAAAAGCATCACTAAAACAACATGGGGATAACAGGGCAGAAAAATTCAAAGGCATTGATGTGAACTCATTAGAATGCTCCCATTTCAGACGGCTGGGCTGGTCATAGAGGTTTATATAACACACATAGACAACATGAGCTAAAATGTCCCTCCCCAAAATAAATAGGGAACAACTGAAGTGTAACAAATTAAGTGTTTAAACGCATCACAGATCAAGAGTGTGTCAACAGCACTGAATAAACATCACAGTCTGGGTTTAAATGTCATATCAAGGGCAGCTGAACTCGTAGTATAGCATAATAATAATTTAAAAACATGATTTTTACATTTTGTCAAGAATACTCATCCCAATATGACTTATTTAGGACTCTATTTTGCATTGTGACTTTATTTACAGAAAAATTACAATTATTTCCCTTTCAAATTGTCAGTAACTTAATGTGGAAAAAAAATCCATATCAGATATCCAAAATAATCATATATGATTTAATTAAGCAAGGACTAAATGCCTAATTACCTAATCATTTTTGTACTGAATTTAATTTGATTTAGTTTGTATTTTGTATTACTGTCTATATGTGCTTATATCTTTACGTTCTTAATTTTCATAAATAATGTTATAATGTAAAATAAAATGTATAAATGCAAAAAAAAAAGAAAACCCTAATAATTCTATAATAAATAATAAAACTAGGCTTCAGTTTTATTTTGAAAAATAGAGTTGGTGTGTTCCTTTTTATTTTTGGGGTGAAATAGGACCTGGCCATTTCTTTGTGAGGCTCACTCATTTTCCTGTGACACTGTGCGACACTAATATTTTGAGAAGGTTTTAGCAGCGAGACATGCTGTGAAAGTTTGTCTTGTCTGTGCGTTCACAATGATTTCAAAGCACTGATAATGTGACCCTGAACAAACAAGACAAGTCAAGTAGAAGAGAAAAGGCACTCAAAGAGAGAGAGTGACAGAGAATGAAAGATCGAGCAAAAGAATTGGTGGCAAAAGAAAACAAAGACAGAAAATGGAGGGTACGGGTCTAATTAATCATATTAAGCATATGTTAATTTGGCAAGTCCAAATTACAATATGCTAAATAAATAAAAGAAATAACTTTATTTGATTTTGCCAGGATCAAGGGCTATGTTTATGGAAAACTCGGGACTAATCTAAATAAAACAAATAAAAAAAACCTTAACAATAATAATAATAATAATACAAGAAAAATAATGTCATAATATTGTTAAATGATTCCATGCAATTCTATTTTTACAAACAGAAATAAAAATAGATACAAAAATAAAAATAATGATATACAGCCTTTCAATTTGATACTTGATAAAAAAAAAGTTAATATCTTCTGGACAACTTTTTTTTTTTTTTTTTATGGCCCTTAATGGATTCACTTTGTATGATTAGTTATGGAAACATTCTATCATATTAAATGATGTTATGAAATGTTTTAGACTAGTATGACAAGGGCCACACTGAAAAGGTGAACAACCTCAAAAATTGGATTTGAGCAGAAAATCGAGCCCAAGCAGAGGCTGAAAAAAGGAAAGAGGTTTACAGAAAGAAAACCAATAGAGAGGCATTACCAGCGATACTCTGCGTAATCTCCGGCTGAGTGGTTTGTCAAACAGGGGGCTGTTGAGGCTGAATTTCTCCAGGTAGCCATCAGGAAGCCTGATATCGGCAGGCAGAGATAGACGTTTGTTTATGTCCTGAGAAGGAAGGAGGAGGAGGGGGGAACCATTATTAGTTAAGGCCTAAAGGTTTCGTTACACTCAATAACAGTAATAACCCATATTGCCCGCAAGCTAGTCATCTAACTGATGGGTACTATGCCGTGGAGCATTTTCAGTACCCACAATGCACCATTAGTCACACGTAACTGATGTACCTTCAATAGCAACAAACAAGCTAATGGTTATTACGTGGTACACGGTTTAATTCAAGCAAACAAAACAAAAACAAAGCTAAGCCATGGAAAATTGCATGTTTTTATTACCAAACACGTCATGTGTTATTCAGTGTCCCACTCTAAAAATACTGACTACAAAAAAAAGTCAAGCATAGTCAGAAACGTGAACATACCTCTGTGGAAATTTTGCGACCGGGGTTGTTTCTCAGACGAACTCGGACGGGGCTGTGCACCTCATCAGAGGATGTGGCCGAAGCCTGATCACTTTCTCCATCTGAACCCATTTTTACATCCTCATGGACGATTTCTGCATTTACAGACACAACCACACACACACAAACATTAGCATGCTATGCCGATGTCACGATTCAGATGATACTGGTAAAATTTATTGAATAAATCAAATTTGATGTTTCTAAACGACTTCATTATTCTATTTTAAAACCAAAGTAATGCTGATGTATCATCTGTGAGCCTGCAACACTCTCCAAATGCATCTCTTGCACATTTATCTGTCTGTCTCTGATGCATTTATATGGCGCTGAGATTCATACCACACTACAGCTGAGGAACTACTTAGCTGCTCTGAAAGGAGATCCGTCTCATACCCACACAAAAGGAAAAAAAAATAGAAGTCATTATCTTCCACTCTCATTTATTCACTCACTGTCCCATCCCCCCCATTAAACCATAACACAACCTCCCACCCCCTCTCACTCCACACACACACACACACACACACACACACATACTCACTCACTCACTCACTCACTCAGCCTGTCTATCCGTGAATAATAGTGCAGTGGTTCTCAACCGATTTTGCTTCAGGATGCAGATTTTACATTAGACATCAAGAAGCGACCCAGGCAAACCAGAATCATGAGTAGCACAAAATTAAACAAAAACGTCCTAAAAAATCAAAATGAATAACAACTACTTAAATAGGAAAATGTTTCACATTTCTCTTGAATTTTCAATAGTTTTATGCTCTTGGCAGCCAATAATTGATGCGGTTTAGGTTGCATTGTTTTACTTCGCATGTATTTTATTCATGCTTTGAGATGAGGGCATGTAAACCCACTTATTTAGTCTGCCTTTTATGTAGGGTCTTATAATCAATGCTATGATTTATAATCCCATGATTCATGATTATTTTATTTACATCATTACCATTTATTTCTATTCTATTTTGCTTAATATTTTTGCTTAACATTTCTTAGTGTTAATGTCATTGCTTGTATTTTGTGTCAATTGCTTGTTTACATTTGCAAATTGCATTGGATTTGTTTGAAAGGTGCTATAGAAATACATTTTGATTGAGTGATTGATATAAAGCAACTTCTGCATGTTGATGTCTAATTTGGTTATCTTCTACCAAGTGACATTGGTAAAAATACGAAAATACTGTATTGTCTGATTGGATGCATGGCCTTCAACAACAAAGGATATGGGAAATGTGTATTTCTCCTTCTCTTGATAAGCAGACTTATTTTGCTCTCCTACTTATGTATAATTATATGGTTAGCTGGATTTTATCATTTGCATTTAACACAATTTTTCCCTGGGTTGCAATCCACCAACTGAGAACCACTGTAATAGTGTATGCGTCTATGCTGCATTTCACAAGAGTCCAGTTGTTCAGCAAGGTTGGGAATCGGAATCTCTGGGGAAAAAATGGTTTCTTTTTTTTAATCAAATATAATAAAATAATTTTATGACGTTCGGTTCCACTAAGAGTCTTGAAACTTCTGCATTCTTACATCGATGTGGACAGAAGTCCTATAACAAAAAATAAGAAACAAGCAAATTTTTTTTTTAAGTCAACATTTAATTTAAGCAAGCAGTCCATTGCTTTTTACAATTAAAATGTCACCTTTAAATGCACCTGTAAATGCAACTTTTCAAGATACACATGCTGTTTTGCAGGCGTTAATTGTATGAGATCATTTCAGCAGAACAGTAATAACAGATCAGAAGCAACTGCACAATCAGAAACAAGTAGGGCTGTCAAAAGAAAAATTAGAATTTCAAATATTCGTCAAATTAAAAAAATCCACATTTGAATGCAAAAACGTTGCATTCGAATTTTAGGATGCAACTTTTCAAGATACACATGCTGTTTTGCAGGCGTTAATTGTATGAGATCATTTCAGCAGAACAGTAATAACAGATCAGAAGCAACTGCACAATCAGAAACAAGTAGGGCTGTCAAAAAAAAATTAGAATTTCAAATATTCGTCAAATTAAAAAAATCCACATTCGAATGCAAAAACGTTGCAAAAAAACATGTCTCAAGACTTTATGGCGGTTTTCCCCCATCCCACTGTATCTCATGTTTTTAAATGAAGAAAGTAGCCTACTCTTTGTGATTGGTTTTCGGTCCTTTGTATTAAACTATACATACATGGTGCTGTTTTTTTTCTAATTGTTTAAGCAACTTTATTAATTATATATGGTTTATAAACATTATTTTAAACATTATGCACTTTTTTTTCAAAGTTAGTCGTGTTATTTTATTACATTTTGAAGAAACGTGCATAATATTTTGCTCAATGCGCCCTCTTGTGGCCTCAGGAGAGAAGCCAAAAGCTTTTTTTCCCCCTAGCTGAAATTATGCCTTTTAAATTAGAATATAATTCGAATTTTGATAATATTTAAGTGGAAAATTCGAATTTAGTTTTTCAGTCATTTTGACAGCCCTAGAAACAAGTATACAGTTCTGGAAAAATATTATTGTATCTTTGCTGTCTTTAACCCTGTGACTATGGGTTTAAAGGGATAGTTCACCCAAAAATTCAAATTCTATAATTTACTCACCTTCAAGTTATTCCAAACCTGTATGAATTTCTTTCTTCTGCTGAACACAAAAGATGATATTTTGAAGAGGTAGGTAGGTAGGTAACCAAACCGATTTTTTTGTCCAATAGGGACCAGCACACATTCCCACATTCTTCACAAGGTCTTCTTTTGAAGCAGACGAAAGAAATTCATACAGGTTTGGAACAACTTGAGTGTGAGTAAATGATGACAGGAATTTCATTTTTGGGTGAACTATTCCTTTAAGACAAATAAAGACAGAGAAGTTGCTTTGTCATTACTGTTCTGCTAAAATTATCGCATTGTTTGACAACAGGCCTTCAAGGGAAGTGAATGCAATAACAATCATTAACTGAAGCGATAAGGAACACGAAATCGGAAACGAAGCCGTTAAAATTCCTTGCGATTCCCATCCCTACTGTGCAACCTCACACACATCACACCCTCGTCATCTGTGTGCATGCGTGTGAATGTACCGAGGTGCGTGGTGTGGTTGAGATAGGAGCTGAGACTGCGTCCCAGGGTGCGTGGTCTGCGCAGGGCGCTGCTGTAGGACTGCAGGAGGGAGTGCATGCTGAAGGAACCCCCCGAACCTCTCACTGAACCCCGCAGACCACCACTGCCGCCAACTGGCATGGCCTCTGGGAGGGAGGAGAGGGGAGGAGGACGACACACAGAGGAAATGAGGATGAGGAGAAGGGGGGGAAGGGCAGAGAAGGAGCCGGGAAGGAGAATGTAAATGTGGCGGGACACATAATGGAATTGAGCGTTATAGATAGGAAAAAGAAAATGGAGCAGAAGTGAAAGGAAAAGGGGTGAATAAAGAAGATTTAGTGTATTATGGAGATAAAAAGAAAAGAAGAAGTGGTTGGGAATGAGTGATATGGTTCGGATGAAATGGTAATGTTGGGTAGCAAGTTTTTGCGATTAACAGAGAAGAAGGAAAAGAGAGAAAAACAAGGTTTGGGGGGAAAAGTCAAAGGACGAGAAGGAAAAAAAAGAGGAAATATTAAATTAAAAACAGAAAAAGTCCAATTTTAGAGCATGCAATCATTTTTCCAAAACTGTTATAAAAATAAAAAAAAGATAAATTTACAAGGAACATCTTCAGTGTTAGTAAATGACGTACAAGGGCCACAATTATTAAGCAACGACACTGATAAATTCATTTTCTCGCTGCCGGTAATTGTTTCTAATGATGCTCTGCACTGTGGCGGCGATTAAAATGACACACAAGGGCATCGATTCATCTGCATATGAAAGCCAAATGCATTTCAAATTTGTGCAGGGTTTGGAGAAATGCCAGAACACACTACAAAAGAATGAGATGGATTTACGGGGTCAATATGATGATGTATTTGCATATGGTAATTAGAATATATAGCATGTACATATATATTATCGACTTGGGTGAAACGGTTATGGAGATAGATGTCAAACTGAAGCGGTTTAGTTGAAACTGTCGGATCTAAGATGAGCAGGATCTGTCAGTGCAGTTAGCTCGAGATGGGAAGCCATGCTAGAAGACACATGCTGATTGCTTAGAGGGGGTAACAGCAGGCAGGAGACAGTAGCTTAGCTCAACGCACGCAGAGCCATAGCCAGTCCTTGGGTATAACGGATAGATTGGCTTTAAAACTCATTTCGATGTTTTAATGCAATGCTTTAATGCTGCATACCCGTATCACACTGGCAGGCAACACGAAGGGAGGCAGAGGTGAAAGTATATGCATTCAATGACGAATGGCTTAAAGACTTTCTTGAAACCACGTGGATTTAAGCACAGCCTTGAGTTTTGTACTTGTTTCTAGAGAGTATCGGGACTTTTAAAGTAAACATCAACCCCATTTACTTGCTTTTTAAGGGGCCGTTTACACGACAACTTTTTCAGCCAAAAACGGGAAATTTTTTATGCGTTTTACCTGTTCGTTTACACGACAACGTCGTTTTGGGGACTGAAAACGCATATTTTTAAAAAGGGGTTTTAAAGTGCAAGTTTTTGAAAACGTCACCGTTGTCGTTTCCGTGTAAACACCCTTTGAAAACGGTACGTGTTAGGTATGTAGACATGTGTAGTACGTGTCGATTTTAAAGGCAAGTGCGAACAAACATACACAACAATGGCGGAGTACATGGTACTGTTGTTGCTGCTCAAGAGTTTGCAAACGCTTCTTCAGCAAAGTGTGGATTTACTTCACCAATATTACAACCAACAGCGGAGACGCATCATATACACATGGCAACAGGTACTGTTTACTAACAAGGTGACAGCGCCAACTACTGGCCTGGCATAAGTAATACAGCGTTTTTGGCCGTTTTCGTGGATGTGTAAACACAAATCGTTTTGAAAACATTGTCATGTAACTTTTCCGTTTTGACTACATCGTTGTCGTGTAAATGTAGCCTAAATGTCTTGTATGCTCTTCAGTGCAAGCTACTCATTGATACAAATTCATTTTCAGAATTCTTTGAAATATAGCACATTCTCCACCTACAACTACTTTTATTTTCTGAAGACATAATAATAACCTAATCAAATAAAATTCTGTTGGACAAAATTCTGTTGTTTCGCCCTACATAATTTCCTGCTGAATTTAAAATACATCTAATTATGGAGGTTAAACACAAATTTGCCAGTTGGCATTAACGCTTCCTTAAAGGGACAGTTCATCCAAAAATTTTAATTATGCCACTATTTACTAACCATATTGTTGCTCCAAATATTTATGGAGAACTTCCACTAAAATTAAAAAAAATCCAAATTTCTCAAAATATCTTTCCTTGTGTTCCACAGCAGACCAAAAGGCATACAAGGTGAGAAAATTATGACAGAACTTTTATTTTAGGGTGAAGTATCCCTTTAAGAGAGATTTTATGCCTGTAAATCAGTTACTGAACTCAGTTTTTCTAAACAAAAACTTTTTTTTTTTCAGAATTACCTTAAACAACATTTATAACAAAACTCCTTTGAAATATACACTGTTATATAAACATCATTTGGTCATAAATTTAATTGAGTTTTCTGTTGCATGCTGTCAGCAAAGAAAACACAATAGAAAATGCACTTTTTTTGTCTTCGTCTTATCGCAATTCAGACGGCAAGCTCACAACTCAGGTAAAATTTTATTTATTTTGCCATGGCACCGTAGATTCAAATACAGCACCTCCACTGAACAGTGACAGGAAACACTGCTGTAAAGTAAATTCACTGTATTAAAATTCATAGCTACTCTGTTCCAAATTTACAGCAGCTGAAGTAAAAGCCACAGATCTCACATTAACCAATAAGCATAAAAAGGAAATTAGCAATTTAACTAAAACTACATCTTTTACATGCAACATGCTGAGAATTATGTCACTTAAAGTGGTCTGTTGACAGACTAAATGCTCTTTTTGAAGTCTGGCCATTTGCAACAATTCTGGCAACTTACTGGCTGCCATTATATAAAAACCCTGGAACAGATTGTACAGATGGCGCTGAATTTGAGCTGTTTTTATCCCCTCTGGTAAGAATGCTCTCTCACACACACACACACAATCTGGTTATGAGCATCTGAAATATTACATGCCGAGTTTTCATGCACGTCCCAATATCGGGAAGGAATGACTAGGACGACCTAGAGATGAAACATTTATGTTGTAATGTTTTGTTAATTATGCTTAAATCACACTAACTTTGATTAGTCATCATTAAACAGATAAGTCGGCCAAATTTGTACAACTTCTGCATCAACTGTGTTTGTGGAATATGGTGGAATGGAGTTAAACATGATCAATTGTGTTAAATGTAGCATTATATCCAATTTTTTTATTAAACAAACAAGCAAGAAAAGAATTTTATGCATGACAAGCATTTGAGTTCTGTGGAATTCTGCAGATGTAGATTCCATCCAGGTTTATTGATAAGCTAATAAAGCAATCACCATGGGCACTAAAGCTGCACGATTAATCAAAAAAACTCTGAAACTGCCATATGGCTTACTCAGTGCTATTATCACATCACAAATGTTATTTAATTACATAAATATAGTCACTGCATTCTTACACGCAAGTGGCTCATTATACACAGCTGTTTGTAGCATCTCAGAGCAGCTCGGCTGAGTTTAGGTCACTTTAACATGCATTTGGGAATGCAATATCCGCCAACCACCTTCACATACTTTTAATGAAAAGCGCTTATCAAAAAAAGAGTTCTGTCATCATTTACACACTCTGCTGTTCCAAACTCTTACGAGTTTCTTTCTTCTATTGAGCACATAAAAAAAAGATATTTTGAAGAATGTTGGCAACCAAACAGTTGATGGTAGCCACTGACTTCCATAGTTAGGAAAGAAATACTATGGAAGTGAATGTCTGGTTACCAACATTCTTCAAAATATCTTTTTTATTCGCTCTCTTTTTTTTTTTTTTTTTTTATAGAAGACAGACAATAAAACAGGTTTGGAACAGGTGGAGAGTAATGAAATGATGATAGAATTTTCATTTTGGCTGAACTATCCCTTTAAGGGCTCCATGTGTTTTATCCATCAAAATAAAAATTTGATGGTTGAAAATTTGACAAAAAAAATTAAAAGAAAGAAATTAAGACAGCCATTACTGTTCTTAGTATTGTAATTTTACAGTTGTAAAATAAAATTATTATTAAACCATTTCCTTAAATACTATTTTTTTATTTTACAGTGAAATATTACAATAGATTTTAGACTTTTTATTTTTTTAAAGTTATTATTTAGTATTTTTATTTAATAATAATAGCAATAATAATAATAATTATTATTTATTTTTAGGAACTTTTATTATTAATAATAATTATTATTATCTTATATTATTAATATAAATTTTTATTTATTAAACATTTTCAAACCTGTAATTTTTAAATTGCAATTGCAATTTTATTAGAAAAACGGAAATGACATTTTTTTCCCCAAATTGTGCAGCCCTAATGAGGGTTGAAAATTTGACAAAAAAAATTAAAAGAAAGAAATTAAGACAGCCATTACTGTTCTTAGTATTGTAATTTTACAGTTGTAAAATAAAATTATTATTAAACCATTTCCTTAAATACTATTTTTTTATTTTACAGTGAAATATTACAATAGATTTTAGACTTTTTATTTTTTTAAAGTTATTATTTAGTATTTTTATTTAATAATAATAGCAATAATAATAATTATTATTATTTATTTTTAGGAACTTTTATTATTAATAATAATTATTATTATCTTATATTATTAATATAAATTTTTATTTATTAAACATTTTCAAACCTGTAATTTTTAAATTGCAATTGCAATTTTATTAGAAAAACGGAAATGACATTTTTTTCCCCAAATTGTGCAGCCCTAATGGGCACTCTTCTATGCTTTACCGGTCAAATACAGTTGCATCCATGTTCAGTAAACCGGTGTATGCAGAGTTCTGCACTAGAAATCAAGTGTGGCTTTCGCATTGTATTGCAAGAAAGTGAATGTCACCATACCGGAATCACTGTGTGCTCCTGTGTCCTGAGAGCTGATGGTCTCGCTCAAGGTCTTGTCCCCGCTGTTACCCCCTCGCAGCGTCAGGGACAGCTGCCGTTTGATCTTCCTCATGCGGTCCATCAGTGGGGGTATGGGGGGACGAGATGAGGGGGGTGGAGGGGCTGCCACTGTTCAACCGCCCTGTTGTAGACAAATCCACAAGCAGAACGTTACACTCTGCTTCCTGATTCATTTGATATCCTCTGTGATTACTGGACACAGCAAAGTCATGCATTTTCAAGGATGCTGTCCTCTTAAGACTGTAATGGAATGTGTTAACATATTCTGGGAATAATATTAGCTTAAAATTATGCGTTAAGACAAACATGGAGCAGAGAGGTGATTCAGAGGACAAATTTGTTTATTTCATAAGCACTGAACGTTATTTGAGCGGATGGCGCTCTACGGAGTGGACATCAAAGTGAGAGACAGTAACTGGAAGAGGTTCACGGTGAGAGATCACACCTACAATAAGCAAAGCACACAGCCAACTGTAATTGCACACATAAGTAATGACTAGCAACAGTGTTTTCACACTCATCATTCTAAGTGTGATTGTTTTCATTTATAAATCAAGCGCAGAAAGAATTGCAGACGCTGCAGATTCGAGTGTATTTAGGCCGGAAATGCAAGAAATCCAACTGGGAGGCTCTCAGAGAGGCACAAACAGAGTAATAATTGCACCAACAGATTTATTAAATGAGAGTATGTGCAGAGACAAAGCACATGTTAATGATCACAGAACAGACTCGAGCATGAACATTCATCTCGGTTCAGTGAGATTCAGAGAAAACAGTGAGAGGTTATGGGTTTGTTGAGAATAGCGTATTACTCTTACTTTTTTGCAGTACTATGCACAAAACACTCAGATGACCTACTAGATGTGCAGTACACAAGCAGAGCACAATGAGTGAGATACCACAATGCACTGCACTCGACCTGACCTTCCATTTGCAGTATGACAATAGAATTGGACACTATATAAACCATTAAGATCTCCTTCTTCACTCATACTGTGTAATTAAAAGAGCCTTTCTGGTTAGGCTTTTGCAGTAATGGTAGCTACAAATGATAAATAGCACAAATAAATACTGGTACTTTAGGCACTGTATATGCTAGGCTTAGCAATATGTTTAGTTAGCAGGGTATGCTAAGCTACCAGGTGAACAGGCTGAAAGTAATGTGTAGGCTACAAGGTTTTTTTCGTAAACAAAAACTTAAACTAAGACTAAAACTATTGGTCAAAAAACATTTTCGTAAACTGAAATAAAATAAAAATTTCAAAGTAAATGAAAAACTAAACGAAACTAACAACAGTAACTGAAAAACTAACTAAAATAAAATAATAATTAGCAAAAATAAATAATCGCGTTCGTGATTTAATAAACTCTCATTCTGTGCCAGAAAATCTGACCTGTGGTTGTTTAGGGAAATACCTGTAGATGGCGTTTCATGCACGTGAGCTGAGTCCTAATCTGCTATTCACAGAGAATGCGTTTTTGCATTTAAAAACAAGACACGGGAAATGAAATCGGAAATAACTATAAAATATGAAATGGGAAATAATAATAATGCACACCCTACAGCGCACGGATGTTTAAAAGCGTGCTTGACGTGCGAGAACAACATGAGAATGAGTTAACTAAATTTTTTGGATGAGCTGACTTTAGTGAATAGTCATTATGTCACGCTTTACGATTACTATGGCAACATCCGCGTCACGTCCATGACACGAGCACTACACCTTGACTGTACAAAACGCATCCAAAATGAGAGAAAGCGGCAGCACGCGGTGTTTTCACCGCTTGCCGTGTCCTGTGTAAAAGGGGCTTTATGGGATAGATTGCGTTACTCATCTGAAGCGCGTGCGCACTGGAGCGGCTCATCAAAGTAAAGTGCAAACATCATTTAAATTACCATATCGCATTTAGTTTCGAGTAGTATGAGGTTTCAAAGCATTTTAGATTGTTTCTTCTTATTGTGTACGTTCATAGAGGGAGAGACGGGACATACAGTAGTGTGCACCGGTGGCTGTTCTGTGCAAAAGATCCAACAAATTAATGCATTGAAAACACACATGGACAAATAATAAAGTTTACAGAGTTTCAATGACGATTACAAAGAACAGGTTTTCTCAAATCCAGCACTGGAGGGTCATTGTCCTTCAAAATAAAAACTCAACTGCCTGTAGCTTTCTAGTAACTCCGAAAACCTTGATTAGCTTGTTGTTTGTATTGTCCTTCAAAATAAAAACTCAACTGCCTGTAGCTTTCTAGTAACTCTGAAAACCTCGATTAGCTTGTTGTTTGTAAACTATTGGTATGTTTAACAAGATTACATCTTTAATATGAATGAATATGAACATGAATATGAATGAATAAATGTTATACATATAAGTTGCATATTTTTGGTTTTTGTTCAATTGTAAAGAATGATTTTATTTTCATTATTAAGAGATTTGCACAAGAGTTAACTGTAAACTGTGCAAACATTCAACTTTGCTCAAATGAAATGTCTTGCTTTGGCCTACACTGGAACTCTTCCATTAACTCTGCTAAACTATAATTACTAAAACTAAAACTGAAACTAAACTATATAAAAACTAAATAGAAATGTGTTCACAAAATAAAAACTAAACTAAAACTAACAAAACCATTAATGAAACTAACTAAAACTAAACTGAAATGATAGGAAATTTGAAAACTATATTAAAATAAAAACTAATTTAAAAATTCAAAACTATAATATCCTTGGTAGGCTAACCACTTAGCTTAAGTCACCTGACCCCAAAAAAAAAGAATGAATGAATACATTTTATTTACAATGTATTTATTTATTCTGTAATTATATAATATTAATATATTATAATGCAATTTTGGCTGTTCCTAAAGAACATATATATTTCAATAAATAATAAATTGTACATATTATATATATAAATTATATAATAAATACAATATATGCAATTATACAATAAATACAAATGTGTGTGGGGGGGGGGACTGGGGCTTTTTAGGAACAGGCAAAATTCAAATATACTAATTACAAATAAATAAATAAATTGTATAATATAATTTATATATGACATTTTATATTTAAAATTTAAAATGTTATATTATATTTTAATAGTATTAATATTATTTTAAAAAAAAAATTGTATAATACATAAAAAAAAAAAAAAACAGTATGTAGTATATATACCGAGGTACTATTCCATTCAACACATAGCCTAAAAGAGAAAAAAACGAGTTATCCTCAGTGCTTGTAGGGAACACAGGGTCTTCTCCTTAGGAACAGCCAAAATGCCAGAAGGTTTTGCCTTTCTTTTGGACTAATCACATGCTTTGGCACAAAGATGAGCAACAATCTTGATCCAAAAATCCAAGCTTTGGGTCCTTGGACTTAATGTGACCCACTAACTAGCAAGTTGCCTGAGGACGGGATTCTACTCATGCACAAGATTTCAAACACTTGTTTCCTGTGCAGACAGATATCGTGGTCCATGCTAGGGCTGCACGATAAATCGAAATGGAATCGAGATCACGATTCGACAGAAGCTGCGATTGTCATGCGTATCTTTCAGTGAAGCACGGTTCTGTGATCAGCAGTAAATCTCCAT
>NW_015548203.1:1254110-1259502 GCF_001515605.1 Sinocyclocheilus anshuiensis | reverse complement strand
TCCTGCTGATTACAGAACCGGCTTTTTTAACAAAATGCGCATGACAAGCACATTCGATTAATCATGCAGCCCTAGTCCATGCTAAGAGAGATTTAACATGTTAAACAAGTAACAGACCACATGTTCTTTAGAAATACTGCTTATAGAAGTTGTCTGAATATCTACACTAAACCACTCAAAAGTAGTGCACTGAGTCTTAATATGTCAAAGAGCAATTTAAAACACAAAAATACACATCAAAGCAGTATTTCAAGGTGATAAATCAATGTAAAATCCAATCTTGAGGGGTTTAAAAGCACATTAAGCAGAATGCATAAGGTTTGGGATCACACAACAAGTGATGATAAAGGAAAATCTTTGCCAATTTTTTTTATTGTACAGACACCCAAAAACAAGGGTTTTAAAGAACTCCAAGGCAAACCGTTGGAAGGTTAACACTAAAAATACTATGAAATAGTTGAAACCCAAGATGACGAAAAATCACGGATGTTGAAACGAAGAGCGAATAAATGGGGACAGATCCAATGGCAATCAAGGCAAGGCATTTGAAGCGTCTTTTATTTATCTTACTCAGAAATAGTGTTGTCAAAAGACCCGGTATTTCGGTACCAAGTCGGCATTGGTTTTGTACATTTAATTTTTGTTTAACGTTATTAATAAAAATGTTGTTCAATTAGCATGTTTTTGTGTTTTGCTTTGGTACCGAAATTGGTACCAAGAACCGTGGATTTTCACTGGTATCGGTACCGAATACTGAAATTTTGGTACCGTGACAACACTACTCAGAAATTCAAGATGAACCAAGCAGCCTCAAATCAGATCTCCTGAATCAGACAATCAACAGGAAATCCACAAACCTTCTCTCTCGTTTACAGTAAACCAATGTGACAAACAGCTCAGAGGAGGAACTCTGACTGTTAAAGGACATTTTGCATAATATTCATCATGTTTTGCATTTTGAATAACAATCAGTCGTGTGCAATGTGGTTGAATGGCTGACAAAGCTGGGAAATCTGCTACTCGGAGCCAAAATGAATCAAGTCATTCCCTAATCAGTTTAGTAATCAAAGACAAACAAGACCCAGTTATATATACACATGAGCTTAACCTGTTTACCCTCCACCATTTTCGCTCCATACTGGCTTCATTCATGACCTGGTGAGTGATTGTGGCCCCAGAGGAAAGCAGCAGCGGTCTACACCGGGTTAAGGGCTGATTTCAGCTCTCGGCATCGTCTTAGTGCTACTTAATCAGGGTTGATGACTCTTTAAGACTCTTTCTATCTCTTTTCATTACTGCCCGCAGCAGTCGACCATCAAAACAGCATGCAGGACAGCATTCTGTGGGCCATTGCTAGCTAACACAGGACTAACCGCATCTCAACTCTCCTGCAAACATACTGGAAGTGCTCAGTTTCAGAGCCAAGGTGTTTCTTTAACTGAGCTGCATCGATACGGCGCAGACTGAGGCTCAGTTATCCACTCTATAGGTCAATAAATGCTTCATGGGGTTCGGACAACTAACAGTGTGTGATAGCTTCGTCTTCGTCCATGTCGATGAGTTTACAAACCTACCCAGGCAAGCGGCAAAAAACACCCTGTTTTCAGTAAAACATCTTTCAGTTGATCATATGCAAGAGAGTTAAACAAAGCACCGGTCCATGTTGGCCATGGGCCCCCAACATCCCTCTCCAACCAAACTGACATGCATCCAAACACAAGGTTACACCCCGACGGGGGTGACCTTCATAGAGACTTATTCTGGAACACCAGGTCCAGACAGCACTACATCAACCAGCCTCTGAGCGCAAAGGGGTTTGTGTTGCTGTCATTTCTCTGCGGCGGCGGAAAAGCGGAAGAAGGTGTCCGTACAGCACAGCACTTCATCAATATTATTATGCTGGTGACACATGCCAGAACTAGAAAAATCAGCCAGCTCATGTAGGTTGCTTTCTAATTGGACACTGTTATACATTGAGGCATTATAGGCTCTAAGATTTTCAAATACAGCAATAATGAAGACGATTACAACAGACGAAAGGAAACCGAGGATGCAGCCTTTGTCAATTATGCCTCAAAGCTATGGAACACACAATCAATAAATATTAAGGAAGATGCTATATTTTAAAAAGAAAGCTAAAAACGTATATATATTTTTTCGTTTTTAACTATAACTTTTTTTTTCTAGTGAATTATATGTATTGTTATCTTTTATTATTATTTTGTTTTAATTTCCATTTTTGTTATACGTTATGTATGTTCATTTTATTTTTATTATCATTAAAAAGTGGGTTAAGGCAGTTGCTCCCTAAATATTTTTAAAAGAAAACTAAAAAAATAATTACATTTTTATTTTAGCATTTAACTAGCAAATTATTTTTCTATGACAGGTTTTAATTTCCATTTTTTGCTATGCATTTTATGTATATTAATTTTATCTTTACTATCATTAAATAAAATAATATTTTATTGTCATTAAATAGTTATATTAACTAAATATAACTATGGTATTTTATTATCTTACTCAAAGAAATAGTTTATTGTCAACAATGTGCCATGTAGAAATCCACAACCTAAAAAGCAAATTAAGGGATGTGCCAGAAATATTTTTAAAATGATGAGCAGGTAAATGGGATGAAGGTATTTTGGTGATATATTTTAAAACAAAACAGTCTACAACATCAAAAACAAGATCATGTAGCCAAAATAAGCCAATGTTTGATAAGTATGGGTTTTTCAATGACTGATGAGAATACTGACCAAAAGAGCAGGTCAAGATAACGTTGACTACATAATGCAATTTAATGAAATAAAACACACAGAAGTGCAAAGTGTGAAAAGCTGTTGGTGAATTTGTGGCAAAGAGGTACCTGTTTTGTTTATTGGTTATGCATGCACAGATTTCAGTTAATTTTCCCCAATCTATCACTAAAAATACCCTTAAAAATGACTAATTCTGCGAGCAATGTACATTCCTCTGGAATTATTCTAGTCCTGCTTCGAAGCCAATTACTTCCAACATTGAAGTCAAAGGTCAAGTGCTTTCCCTAATTCTCTTAAATAAGCGATCAATGGAAACCACCACTTAAATTTAGGTTGATGAACGCCAGTTAACTAAAGCATCGAAATGATGCATGCCACAACAGTGTAAGGCTATTTAGGTGAGGAAAGCAAAGTTAAAGACTCCTAAACCATCTCCCCAACCCCCTCAACATGCACCCACGCCTCCAACATGACATTCTGAATCAGACCAGCAACTGTCAAACACACGCCTCCATCTGACCAGAACTGAGTCTTTAAGGAGACTTCTCGTTACTGCATCTCATACAAGTTTTGATCGAGTCGGAATGGATCACTCTTCCTCCTTCCCCATTCCATCAGTTTAACTTGTACCAAAAGTGGTGTCACCTGCTGGGAAATCAATGGAAATCAATATGAGCTGGAAGGATCATTACCAGTAATGGATTTAAGTATAGCTTTACCCCTAAGATAGCATGAATTCGATACTACATATTTACAACTATGACGTAGACTTATATAACACCCCGTCATGTTTTGAATGAGTGACGTTATGCTGTCGTCACAAGATGCCAATGCCAACGTAAAATACGTCATTGACAATGTTTCCCTAAAAAGCATTTGATTAAATATTACCCTTTATACTATTTTTAATAGCATATGTTATTAATATGTTAAACAAAATTGCTCAAAATGAACATACACCTTCATTAAACCCATATTGTATAAGCCCCTGAGGTAATTCAGATGACATTATTAGAAAGCAAAACACGACTGAATAAAGCACAAGACTCCCTCAGGATAAGACAATTACTCAGGCAAGCCATAAATAAGTAAAAATAATAAAACTAAACCTTGATTGCAGCCAGACTGCTGACTAATCCACAGTAAACCACACATAAACAGGTTAGCTAGCCAGGTTAGCTAGTTAGCTGGCTTTAAAGACCAGCATTAAACGGCCATTGTACAGGAATGCGAGATTGATTCCTTTTTACTTTTATTCCTTCATTTTACTTTTTATGTTGTCCATTCGCATACATCATTAAACAATCTTTCGGTTTCCATTCAACAGCCCTAACGTTACTGACCCAAGCAGGGTTTCAAACACAGACTGTCCGGCGCGAATTAACACGCAAAAACGGCCTAAATCTACTTTTTCTGTCCCATTTTGATGCTTTTCCCACTTTGCGATGAAATATCAGAGTGGGACAGGACAATATCCGGGATGGCTTTCTTACCCGTGGAGTTGAGATCCGTGTGAGCTTGTGTAAATGAGTGTGTGTTGCTCGTGTAATCTTAACAGCAGTAATAATATCCCAAAGCAGCCGCGCTCTCCCAATAGTCCTCGGCCATGATCCTCTACTCCTGCTGCTGCTGTTTGTCCAGTCTCCACTGCTGCTGGAGCGACTCCACTAGACCCCGCATGTCTCACCAATGCTCCTTCTCTCCTGCAATTGCTAAAACGTTACAGCAGCTGTTCCTTTCCTTGCCAAATCCGGACTGGAGTGGATCATGGAAGCGATAGAGCAGCTGCGAATAGATCCAGGAGTCACTCACTCATTGGATGGGTTGGGGAACGTGTCATTATGTCATTGAGCTAATTCTTGTGTAGTTAATACGTTTTTATAATATATCTATGTTTTATTATGATGTATCCCTGATTAGGTTGATTCTGTACATTATGCGTCCCTGCAGTCATGAAATTTGGATACGAAGTGAAAGCGTCCACCCCTAATAAATTAAACTGGCTCATAGTGGGCTGATCCGAGTTCCGTTCAAGCAAGTTAGACTGTACCATTCAGGCGGAATGCGCAGGGGAGATGCAGTAGCAGTGCAGTGTGCTGTAAGCTACTGTTTGTCATGCTGAGCTGTTACATATTTTTGACATATTATTTAAAAAATTACGTTAAATTGCAGTTGTTTGTAATAGGATCAGATTTATCATTAAAAAGGCTTCTCAATGTAGATATACATTGTTACACCCTAGCTTAAGGAATAAGTGTATCATTAAGTGCATCTGTAAGTGTATTATTCTATTAGAATGGGGCGTATACTGAAATTCAGACAATCTATCTATCTATCTATCTATCTAATATAAATATTTTTTGAATACTGGTTTGTATTCTATGGAGAGCCTAATTATGCAAAATTAAATCATGAAATAAATGTTGAAATATATAAATAAATCTTTAATACATAATTAATTAAATGCATAAATACCTGCATAAATAAATAAATATTATATTTATTTATTCATTAATTCATTCATTCATTTGTTTATTAATTAATTAATTAATTCATCTCTCTCTCTCTCTCTATATATATATATATATATATATATACAGTATACATATACACACACAAACACAAATTAT
>NW_015548203.1:1253638-1253958 GCF_001515605.1 Sinocyclocheilus anshuiensis | reverse complement strand
ATAAAAAAAAAATATATATAGTTTACTTTTAAATGTATATAAAATATTTTTAATAATAATAACATTTTGGAATAAAACCTTCATACCCTTACATGTGAATTAATATTTCAGTGTATCTTGCAATGTCTACTTTGAGCACATGAAACCTTATTAGAGCATTATGTTTTGGATATCTAGCCTGATTCATAATTGCAGTGACAGCATTGATTTATATGATAATTAAATAGGATGGGTTAGGAGAGCTGGGGGAAACCTAACCTGAAGTGTGTGTGTGTGTGTGTGTGTGTGTGTGTGTGTGTGTGTGTGTGTGTGAGGCTGAG
>NW_015548203.1:1251792-1253482 GCF_001515605.1 Sinocyclocheilus anshuiensis | reverse complement strand
TGTGTGTGTGTGTGTGTGTGAGTGTGAGTGAGTGTGTGTGATGCAGAGCAGTGGAGCCCCACAGTGAGTCACTGCTCTGGCATGCATCAGAGCCCCCAGCAGTATACTTTAGTCTTTGGAAACCCACTGTATGGGGGTTGCGTCAATGTGCCTTGGGTGCAAATGAACATTTCTTTTGTTCCTTTAACAGTTCCCTACATTTTACTTCACCAAGGAAGAAACTGAATGCTGGGAATTATCCAGAGGTTAGTATGTTTTGCATACATGACTTGACCTTAAAATTAAAAATTAATTCAAATGAATTAAAAAATCATGTGGGTGCTGAAAATGAAAAATGCAAGTTTGCATACACACAATGCAACACAATTAAGCATATACTGTAAAGTTACACCTTTTTTTTTTAACAAGTATTCTTACATTTGAAAAAAACAGCACCAAGCGTGGTGTTTTTCAATGGCCTTTAATTATATGTAACACTAGCCATTGGCAAGGGCAGTCATGTATGTTCGACCTTGTCTTGATTAAGAGAGCGCTTCTGAAAATGCCTCTTTCGGCCACCAGTAGCCACTGTTCAGCCAGGTCAGGTGACTTTCAATATGCCATGCTTATTACTTGATGATGACCACATATGATTCCGCTTTAATTAGAAATAAGAATGTTATTAAGGTCTCATTTATACTGCTGAACAATAATGCAGATAAGAAGAGTTAAGTGGCTGATGTAAACCTAAAAGGCAAACCCATTGACGCATGCCGTAATGTGCTGCATTCATTAGTACATTCACATTTCAAGTGCTTATCATTGAGAGCGACGCTATTATGCAGCATTAGAGGTTCACAGAACCACAACACAGAACAACAGAGTGCCCGGTGCTCACCTGTGTATGTGGATGCACCGTCTGGAAGCATCATTATGTTTGTGTGTGTAGATGATTTAGATTGGGAATGACATGTACTAAGGAGAATACATTTGGGATCTGTAACCTCTATCCTCTGTCCTTCTCTTTCTCTCTGTTTTCTCATGTAGAGCTCACACAATGTGTTTGTATGAGTCTTTTGTTTTACCACGAATGTAGAAAATTAACATGAATTTCTCATGTGTATATTTATATGATTTTTATGTGGTTTTAGAACAATGTGCACCCAATGTTTCACATGTAACCAAATGGTTTTACATGTGAATTACAAGCTGTTTTAAGGTGCAGAGATGCAAACAGGTAAGGGGGGAAAAAGGTGAGAACATTGCACGGATCGGGGGCATGCTCCATGGAATTTCTTTTAAAGATATTTGCTTTACATGTTCATATGTAGTTACTTGAAGGTATTTTTAAAATATTTTTGTATTACCTTATATGTCCAAAACTGTATTTTTTCATAAAAAAAAACATGTTAAAAAAAAACATTTCCACATCTCAGACCTCAAATACATAAAATATTACCCTTTTTAGACATCTTTTTAGACATTTAGACATTAGATCTAAGCAAATCTCATAGATTACCTATTTTGATCTCAAAAAAGTGAGTTGTCACTGATAGGTGAGGAGTTTGCTGCATCTATGAATGTGGATGCACAATTAAATGTACAATATCAGTCAATATCAATAAATTTAGATTGAATTTGTAAAAGCTTTTTACTTATTTAGATAATTAAATTACAGAACAAAAATATAATATAATATAGTCGATATCAG
>NW_015548203.1:1240968-1251782 GCF_001515605.1 Sinocyclocheilus anshuiensis | reverse complement strand
ATTTTTTTACTTTTAATTGAAAGTTGTGCTCAAAAGTTTGCATGCCCTGGCAGAAATTGTGAAATTTTGGCATTGATTTTTAATATATGAGTGATAGTGCCTTTTATTTAAGGATAGTGATCATATGAAGCCATTCATTATCACATAGTTTTTTGGCTTCTTTTCAAATCATAATGATAACAGAAAACAGCCAAATGGCCCTGATCAAAAGTTTACATACCCTTGAATGTTTTGCCTTTTTACAGACACACAGGGTGACACACATACATTTAAATAGCAATTTAAAGTTCATTTCCCACACCTGTGGCTTTTTAAATTGCGTCTGTGTAAATGGTCATTGAGTTTGTTAGCTCTCAAGTCGATGCACTGAACAGTCTAGAAACTGAGCCATGGGGAGCAGAAAAGAACTATCAAAAGACCTGCGTAACAAGGTAGTGGAACTTTATAAAGAAGGAAAAGGATATAAAAAGATATCCAGAGCCTTAAAAAATGCCTGTCAGTACTGTTCAGTCACTTATTAAGATGCGGAAAATTCGTGAATCTAATGATACCAAGCCAAGGTCAGCTAGACCAAGAAAGATTTCAGCCACAGCTGCCAGAAGAATTGTTCGGGATACAACAAAAAAAAACCCACATGTAACCTCAACAGGCATACAGGCTGCTCTGAAAAAAGACGGTGTGGTTGTTTCAAGGAGCACAATACGACGGTACTTGAACAAAAATGAGCTGCATGGTCGAGTTGCCAGAAAGAAGCCTTTACTACGCCAATGCCACCCTAAAGGCACTGGGAATCTTGTAAAAATTGATGGTAAGATGAATGCAGCATATTATCAGAACATAATGGCAGACAATTTGCATTCTTCTGCACGAAAGCTGGGCATGGGACACTCTTGGACTTTCCAGCATGACAATGGCCCTCAGCACAAGGCCAAGTTGACCCTCCAGTTGTTACAGCAGAGACAGGTGAAGGTTCTGGATTTTTTATTATAAAAAATATATATTTTACATTAAGAAAATGAAACCTAGGTAGGTTTTTTGTATTTTTACATTATTTTCATAATCTATATCATATGTATATCTTCATAATGCATTATGTGCATTCATAAAATTTATATCTATTTGGTATTGCATTTTATTTTTTTTTTCATTATTATGTTTTTTGCAGAAGACGTGCCACGCTTTATACACCCTATGCTGGGAAATGGTGATGCTGAGGCCCCTCTTTTGTCATCCTTATCCATGTGTCAGTGTGTGCATGAGGAGGGTAGGAGGAGGAGAAATGGGGAAAACCAGGAAGCAGAGAGGGAGGCAGCAAGTGGGTGTAAGAAAGCGCGAGAAGATTAGAACATGATTGGCTAAAGGAGGATTCAAACTCAGCCCAGTTGGCCGAGGTTCAGCTCCTTCTGCCGTGTGTAAGTGCGTGTCTGAGTATTTACGAGGGGAAACCTGTAAGTTACACACATGTGTGTGCTTGCATCTCTCTCTCTCTCTCTCTCTCTCTCTAGCGTGACCCGTGGTCGTACATCACTTTCAACACATATCAAGGCAGACCAGCAGAACGGGTTAGAAAGAGCAAACAGAAGAGGGAGGGAAGAGAGACAGAGGTAGAGAGAGAGGCCAGCGAGAAAGACTTTGTCAGAGAAAGGCATAAAGACATCGGAGTAAAAGAGAAAGTGAAGCTCGTCTCTGTGTGTGTGTGTGTGTGTTTGTGAAGACAGCTGCAAAAGGAAGTAAGATTATGGAAATGTTGTTTGGCACAATATTGCAACAGATTGTTCTTTGTTTGGCTTATGAAATTCAAGGAAATGCATGCATATATGTTATGTATTATGTGAGAATCCTTTCTTGCCGTAACACTTTGTGTTTATGTAACTTTCTGCATGATCCAGCTCTGCATTCACATCAACCAATATTGTTCACACTTTAATATTTATTCATAAGCAAGATGGTGATTGAAATTCGCACATCCCGCACACAGCATGCGCAAAAGTGTTAATTCGTTGCCTTCGTGTTAACAGCACACTTCGGTTTACTAAAGTCTAGCTGCAATCTATAATTAAGCAAGAGACTTAAATATTCATGTGGCCTAGTAATCAGAACTCAGTCTTGCTTAAAGTCCTGAGGTCTCTGGCAGGCCACGCGGTCGATATCAGCATGTGTGGAGGAGCCGACAGAAGCTGTAAAACTGGCCGCTTAAGAGAGACACTTCTGTCTTTCTGGTTCTTTTAGGGGTTACCATCTTTAATTAAAGCATGCTCTGACAGCGCACAGGCTGCTACTGTCACCGCTGCGTCTCAGTGTGTTACTCCAGTGGATCGTGCCTGGGGTTCTTTATGAGTGGCCCATTGTGTCTGCACAGAAAGCCGGAGCAGAAGTCCTTATTCGGAGCTTTACTAATAAGAATGTGTTAGGATCAGTGTCATTTTGGCAGCACACTGTAATAACTCCTGCATGTGGCACTATATTGCACCTTCTTTTTTTAAGAACCTTCTTTTTAAAGGGTTAGTTTGTCCAAAAAAGTATATTTTGTCAGCATTTATTCACCCTGTATGAATGTTTTTCTTCTGAGGAGCACGAAAGAAGATATCTTTAAAAATGTCAATTCCAAATTCCAGATTGTGTTTCGCAGAAGAAATAAATTAATATGCAGGATTGGAACAACATGAGGGTGATAAATGATGACAATGTTTTCATTTTGGGGTGAACTATTCCTTTAAGAAACATTTTGTATTTGTATGGCGTTCTTGTGTTGAGTTTAAACGTAATTTCTTTTTTGAGATTAAAAAATTCTTCAAAAGTCAGTAAGCTTTTAAAAAACATTTTAATTCGGCAAGAACGCTTTAAATTGATCAGATGTGACAGTAAAGACATTTATGATGTTACAACATAAATATATTGATAATAAGAAATGTTTCTTGAGCAGCAAATCAGCATATTAGAATGATTTCTAAAGCATCGTGTCACACTGAAGACTGGTAATGTAATGTATGCATCAAGTAATGATGCTGAAAAATCAGCTTTGCATCACAGGAATAAATTACATTTTAAAATATATTCAATTAGCAAACCGTTACGTTAAATTATAATAATATTTAACTTTTTTTACTACATTTTTGATCAAATAAATGTCTTTGTGAGCATGAAAGACTTTCAAAAACATAAAAAAAACATACCAACCCAAAACTTCTGAACAGTATAGGTGTGAAAAACTGATAAGTAGTCATAACCACTGATGACTATATCTTCAAGAAAAGGTGAAGTTGACACGATACTAGAGTAGGTAAAGTGTGAAAAACTATCAGGGTAAGGGTTAACCGTAAATATTAAGCCATATAAAGTGGGCTGTTAAAACGCACATAAAAAAACTTCTGAATCATCATTTCGCAAGCCATTATAAGGCATACTCTGTTCATGTGAGTGGTAAATCAGCTGTGGGGATGAAGCTGTACTAATTAATTTCCTTCCCCAGTCATGAGGCCAAATCTGGCACAGCACAGAAAAAGGAGCTTTCACTGTTTTCTAGGACCTCTGGACTGAAACAGGAGAGGGGGATGGAGAGTTTGGCATTCCACACCACTGAAAGTCAAAGTTTTTTAACCCTGTCTTCCCATTTGTCTATTTTCTATGTATTGCTTGTATTGTGTCAGTTTTTTTTTTATGTGGCCAATCTTAATATTAGTGATTGTAACATCTTAAATGTCCTTGCAAATATGGCTAGGCATGTGTTATGGACGTGCATATCATGTGATCTTGCATCATAATATGGCTGATAGAGCTGTGGGTATTTACACAGGTGTGGCCGTATGTGTCATAAACACACATGAGATAATCAATAATTTAGGTCCAAAGGTTGTGTTGCTTTAAGCTGGAGTAAGGTCAACAATGAAATGACAGCGAGTTTTGAAGTGTCTCACAAAGCCTATATTGTATTTTTTTCCAAAATCAATAAAACTAAAAATTATTATATAAAAAAATATATATAATATATAAAAGTATATATTATTTTATATTATATTTTCTGTCCAAAATCAATCAAAATTAATATATAGAAATTATATGAAATTATTCTTTTTTAAATTCTATTGTGACATTATTTCTATTACAATCAAGGGCTTTTTTCATTACAGTCATGTGGAAAAATCTCATTCTAACCATTATGCAAAAATAAATAAATAAATAAAATAACTGTAATAGAAAAGATATTTATACATCATGGTAGTATTTGTTGTACTGCCTTTAAAAAAATAATTGTGTTCAGACAGGCTGATTCTAGAATAATGAGAATGCAAATATAAAGCATCTGGACCAGTGTTATTTTAGTATCATTCATAAACGACTATAGTTATATTAAAAGTTTGAATCAGTCTTTATTTTTATATATTAAATTTAAATTTTAGTTAAAGCTGTATTCATTTTAGTAAGTGTGTTTTTGTTTAGTTTTTTATGACTAAATAGTTTTTATTCATTTTTATTTCAGTTTTAGTTATTTTAGTACATCAAGTTAAACTAAATTAAAATGAGAAATGCTGCTTTGGCAGCTAGCTGAAATAAAAGTTTTTTATATTAATTTTATTTGATTTCATTTGACGTTTATGTTATCTTAAGTAACAATAATGCTTTAAATTTTTTATTTTTTTTTGTACTATTTTACTGTAATAACCCTGATCCAATTTAGAAAATGTAACTGAAAATAAACAAACACATACACTCTAAAAAATGCTGGGTTATTTCAACCCAACTTTGGGTCACTTTTGGGTTAAAAATGTAATGTAAAAATTTAACCCAACAGTTGGGTTAGTCCATATTTGACCCAAAGTTGGGTTGAAACAACCCAGCATTTTTTAGCGTGTACATACACACATAAAAATAAGCTTAATTGTCATGAAAATACTGATAGATAAATGAAAATAAATTAATTAAACTAAAATATGCTTCATTTTCTTTCAGCAATAAATGATTTCTTACTTTGGATTTAGGAGTGAAATATAAAAAACAAAAACATGTTTTAACAGGCTTTATGAGATTTACCCTTTGACCTTCACCAGCTTTTCCCCTTGATTTACACTGATGCCGTATCTGTTTTTGTGTAATACTTTCTGACACTGCTTTGTAGTCTCACCCTCTGTGAATTGTGAAGCTGTTAATGTCTTTTTCTTTTTCTGACCTTAATCATTTATTCTTTTTGTGAACGTCTCTCTCTGTCTTTCACAGGATGCTGTGGAGTTTGTTGGCAGTGACGGTGGTTACAGCAGCTGTCCTGTATGTCCTCTATCGCTGGCTCATTCCTGCAGCTGTGCGGAGCAGCGGCTGGCTGACACTCCTCTGGCACGTTGTCATCCTCGAGCGCCTCCTTAACATCATGACGGGATCAACGCGACCTCAGGTGACCCTCACTGTCATTCATTCATACATACATCACTCACATATGCAGAGATGAGCTGTTGATGTTCAAAGAAGACAGAGAGTCACCGATGACAAAAATACCATGCTCCTCCTATGGTGTTTCACACATGGTACCATAGAAGGCTATGTAGGCTATCATGAAAATACTGTATTTTTGGTGAATCTAACAAAGCCTGTAAAGGAACACGTCATGGTTATATGATATGTATCTGATTCTGTGTTGACATGAATGATATTTATACATCTAAACGTTTGGTTATTATAGAGCATGCATCTCATTCCTTACACTCTCAATGTCAGTTGTTACCTTCAAGGAAATGATTTAGACAACCTCAGGCAAGTAAAAATGTGTGCCAGATGTCATTTGTGCTAACTGCCGTTAGAATATTAAATGTTGAGACATGAATATGAGTAGGTTATTACACATTAATTGCACACATGTATATGTTGAAGTATAATGTAGATGAGTTTTAGATCTTTTACATTGTTCTTATGTATATTTGTTTTTGTTGTTTTTATGTGTTGCGTTGATTTGATTGTTTGTAGTGTATGGTGAAACCAAAAACAAATTTGCACTATAAAAGTAACTGTCTATTTCTCTTTAAAATAAAATTTAAAAATGTTTCACATGTTCTTTAGATATAATTTAAATATGATAAATGTATTTATTATTAAACATCATATTTATTTATTTATTTATTATTAAAAATAAATATATATTTTTCATTAAGAAAATAAAACCTATTTTTACATTTTGCATTTATTGCATATATATATATATATATATATATATATATGTGTGTGTGTGTGTGTGTGTGTGTGTGTGTGTGTGCAGTGTTTTATTAACAAAAATAAAAAAAAACACTCTAATTATCATAATGGAAAAATAAAATCTTTATGATGATTAAATTTTGTAAAAAAAAATCACTGTGTCCAAAAGAAATTATTTGAAGAACCTTGGAGTATATCAATACCATGCAACATGCAGTAATCATTCAGTATTATTGTATATATTAAAATACCACAGTATTACCTTCTGGCATCTGTACCATGGTACAGGCAAAGTACATTTTTTTAAGGGACCTATGATTAAACAGGATTTTTCAATAGCAGAAACCCTATAGAATGGCTTTGGAAAGCAAGAGTAATTAATGGCCTCCTGTTATGTGTCTTTATTTTTCAACTATTGTTCTCTGGCTTTGCTTTGCTCAAGAACACTGTTGATCATGGCTGATTTCTGTGAATGCAGCGCATGCTGAAAGCCGTTCAGAAGAACGCCACAAAAGGAGACCCTGAGAGCGTCATCTCAGCCATAGACTATTACTGCCGGCACAGAGAATGGGCCATGAACGTGGGCGATGAAAAAGGTAGCAACCTGTTTTCTATTCCCTCGCCTCCTTCTCTGATCCCTTACTAATTTTCTCACCATTAGCTTGATCATTTTTTTGCTTATATTATGCTCTTTTCTGCTCTTGAGTAAATGGCTTTAGGGCTGCTCACAGCCGGCTCTTCTGAATGAGAAGTGATGGCAGCCTCCTGTCTACTGGGTCAATACACTCTCTGCATGGCTGCACACATGCACACTAGTTGCATGTACGCATGTGCACAATCATGTGCAGCCAATGCATCCCACACAATCAACAGCAGCAATTAAGTACACTGATGATGCATTATGGGACTGAGGATGGATTCATTTCAGAAGTGTTCCCTGAATTATCTTTTTTTTTTTTTTTACAATATACATAGTGATCCTATTTTTGTTGTTGATAGTTGACAGACATTAGTGGAAAATGTCTATAATTTAAATTTGTGGGGAACTGACTTATCCACTAAAAATTGAGCAAAAACACTGTATAAAAAATAAAATTCTTACTTAGCACCAACATTAAATTTGCTTGAGAGGCAAAATTACTACATAGGCTTACTACATAAAGTATTATATTTTATTTTAGTTTTAGTTATTTTAGTACATCAAGTTAAACTAAATGAAAAAGAGAAATGTTGCTTTGGCTATGTTTTAAGTTTTTTACATTTGATTTCAGTTTACGTTTATTTTATCTCAGTAACACTGGATAAGAAAAATATCTGGCAGTGGGTTAAGAAAAATAAACTTAATTCAAAAGGAAAATAAGAACATTTTTCTTATTCCACACTGAAAAAAAAAACTGGCATAGAAGCCATTTTTACTCAGAAATTGAAACCACAAAGAAATGGCAAGAGACACATTAAACGTGATATTTTGAAGTACAAAGTTTGAAATAGTATTTTTCTTGTAAAACATACTTCAATCTTTTTTACAGTTAAATTTTTTTTAAATATTTTTTTTCTTGTTTTAAAAAACAAGACTTTATATCTTGTCATTTTGTATATATGGTGAGTAATTTTGCTTCTCAAGTAAATACAGTATATCTTGATTTAAGAATGTTTAGACATTTGCAGTGGAAAACAAGACAAATATTGTTTTCAAATATTTTTAGTGCCACTGTATGACACCAAACAGTGAACGTCAGTACGATATTGTTCCTATTAGCAGCTCAATTTCATGTGTGACAACAAGCACTGATGAATAAATGATGACGCGGAGCTGCTAATGGGGCACAAAGGCTTTAATGATATTTCAACGATGTCATTAGCCACCTCATTGATTAGTTTCCTCAGTTATCCTCTAGCTGAGTTCTGTGTGTCTCTCTGAAGGGCTCATACTGGATTCGGTGTTGACGGAGGTAAACCCCGGCACGGCTCTGGAGCTCGGCACATACTGTGGCTACTCCACCATTCGGATCGCTCGACTGCTGTCCCCTGGCTCCAAACTCATTACTGTCGAATTCAACCCAGACTTTGCTGCAGTCGCTCGTCAGATCATTGCCTACGCCGGCCTTCAGGACAAGGTGAGAAAAAGAACTGGTATGCAAAGACTTTGCTTTGAAACCTTTTTCACGCAGAAACTGCACTGAATTAAATGCGAATTTTTTAACCCAAAAATGTCTGAGAAAAAGGTAAGATGATGATAAAGTTATGGCTAATAATCTGGGTCATTTGTCACATTTGACATGGAAGTGTTCAAGACTTCATGTCATGAACATTGAATTAAATGCAACATTTTTAAGTAGAAAGACTAAAATGTTTTGTAAAATATACTCCAATAATCTTTATTAACAACTTAAAACAAAACAAACAAAAAAAAAACTTTTACTACACTCATATTTGGTATAAAATATTCATGCACTGCTTACTGCCTACTATGCGTAGTATGTATACTATATACTATGCAAAATGCAACATTTATATTCTATTCTTTAAAAAAAACTTGCCCCTTTTAGACTTGCACTCTATTCATTTATTAACTGCTTGTTTTCTTAAAAAAAATATTTTTGTATTCTATGCCAAGCTAATTACATGGTTGTCAGCATTAAAAGGGGTATAATTGTTGCTTTTTGCAGTGCAAATTTTGTTTGTGATGAAAATAACAGTACGTTTTCGTCAGTTATTGTACCTACGGATCGCTGCATTTCTTACAGATTTCTGCTCATTCGAAATTGGATACAGATGGAGTAGCACTGTAAGATTACATCTGATTTGTTTGAATGCATTATTGAGAGAGTGATTGCATTTGAATAAGTGTTATACCTGTTTAAATCATGCTTTCACCTGAAAATATTCACAAACAAATTCCTTGAGAACTAACTATAACTTCCCGGTCACGTCATCATAGCCTTCACATTCTTTTTGATGTGACTGATCCATTTCTATCAAGCTAGCTAAATATGTTTAATATGTGAATTATCGCTAAATATGCAGTTAAATTACATAGGGCTGCCAACTCATGCATTCAGCATGAGACTCACGCAATTGACACTTTTCTCACGCCACACATCCATTTTCTCACTATAATAAAACTATAATAATAGGATATTGGTGAAACAAATTTGGTAAAGGCTCCTGTGCGCATTTGCGTACACTGGAAAATGTCAAGATTCTTTACAACGTGTTTTTTCGTAGCTCTGATCAAAGTAGCCAATCACAGACATATCTGTTGATTTCCTGAACACCTGTGATTGGCCATTGCGGTCACTCACCTCTAAACTCCGGATTTTTTGGTGGCTCATCTTACCCCACTCACCCTCCCTATATTTTGTATTAAAAAATTATGTGTGTCTGTATAAATATATATGCAGGTGCATCTAAAAAAATTGGAATATCGTGAAAAGTTCATTTTTTTTAACTTATTTCAAATAGTGAAACTTTCATATATTCTAGATTCATTACATGTAAAGTAAAACATTTCAAAAGTTTTTTTTTGTTTTAATTTTGATGATTAGAGCTTACAGCTCATGTAAGTCAAAAATCCAGTATCTCAAAATATTAGAATATTTGCTGAGACCAATCAAAAAAAGAATTTGCTAAACAGAAAAGTTGAAGTTCTTTAAAGTATGTTCATTTATGCACTCAGTACTTGGTCGGGGCTCCTTTAGCACAAATTCCAGCATCAGTGAGGTGTGGCATGGAAGCGATCAGCCTGTGGCTCTGCTGAGGCACTATCGAGCCTTCAGCTCGTTTGTATTGTTGGATCGACTGTTTCTCATCTTTCTCTCGAAAATATCCCATAGATTCCATATGGGGTTCAGGTCAGGCATGTTGGCTGGCCAATCAAGCACAGTAATATCATGGTCAGCAAACCACTTGGAAGTGGTTTTGGCACTGTGGGCAGGTGCTAAAGTCCTGCTGGAAGAGGAAATCAGCATCTCCATAAAGCTTGTTAGCTGATGAAAGCATAAAGTGCTCCAAAATCTCCTGGTAGACTTTGGACTTGATAAAACACAATGGACCAACACCAGCAGACGTCACGGCACCCCAAATCATCACTGACTTCGGAAACTTCACACTGGACTTCAAGCAGCTTGGATTCTGTGCCTCTCCAGTCTTCCTCCAGACTCCAGACCTTGATTTCCAAATGAAATGCAAAATTTACTTTTATCTGAAAAGAGGACTTTGGACCACTGAGCAACAGTCCAGTTCTTTTTCTCCTGCAGGTAAGATGCTTCTGACGTTTCTGTTTCAGAAGTGGCTTGGTAGTCTTTTCCTGAAGACGTCTGAGCGTGGTGACTCTTGATGCACTGACTCCATTTCAGTCCACTCCTTGTGAAGCTCTCCCAAGTTTTTGAATCGGCTTTGCTTGACAGTATTCTCAAGCAATCCCTGTTGCTTGTGCACATTTTCCTACCCAATTTCTTCCTTCCAGTCAACTTTGCATTTAATATGCTTTGATACAGCACTCTGTAAACAGCAACCCCTTTCATTAATGACCTTCTGTGACTTACCCTCTTTGTGGAGGGTGTCAATGATTGTCTTCTGTACCATTGCCAAGTCAGCAGTCTTCCCCATTATTGTGGTTTCAAAGAACAAGAGATACC
>NW_015548203.1:1223556-1239917 GCF_001515605.1 Sinocyclocheilus anshuiensis | reverse complement strand
TTGTACAGTATAAAAACCATTACGCCTATGGAGAGTCCCCATAAACCATAAAAACAAACCTGTGTGTGTGTGTGTATTGTATGTGTGTATGTGTATATATATTCTGTATATATATATATATATATATATATATATATATATATATATATATATATAATAAAAAACAACCCCAAATAACCTTTAAATAACTTTTTTAAAATCTGCTCCTCGCTCCATTCGCATACTCTGCTTGGGACTAAATATCTATTTATTTATTTGTTCTGTTTTTTAAAGGTTACACTAGTGGAGGGACCCTCTGGTGATTTAATCCCCAAAATGAAGGAACGATTTGGAATAAAATCCTTTGATTTTGTGTTTTTGGACCACTGGAAAGATCGTTATGTACCAGATACTAAACTTCTCGAGGTAAGAAGCCCAAATTACGCTACTGATTATGTTAACCCCTCAAGAAGTTATTCTAAAATATTTATAATTACAAACATATTTATTTTATAACATTGTAGGACTGTGGTCTACTCAGGAAAGGCACTGTCCTGCTGGCTGACAACGTCATTTGTCCCGGAGCTCCGGAATATTTGAAATATGTGAAGAACAGCGCACACTATGAAAGCCGATACTACAAATCCAACCTGGAGTACACCACAGTCGAAGATGGCCTGGAGAAATCTGTCTTCTTAGGATGAGAAAGGTCTTAATTTACAAGCAGATGTACATGAAAACAGGGTTGCACAAGGGGAAAAAGAACAAGCCACTTCCTCTAAAATACCCAGTGAGTCTTGTGATTCCATGTCAATTAAATCAGACAAACTGATGTTTTGTCCTTAAAACCCACTTGCCACAAAGTAATGCTGTGAAATCTCATTAAATACACAATTTCTGCTGAGCTATGATTTAAGAAATTTTACAACAACCTACTGATATACTGTATTTGGGTTTTTCAGGAGAGTGATTGTATTGTTTGATAAAGCTATGAAATTAAGTCTCTTATAAATCTTGTTTTTCCTAAGTAAAGAATGTCACAGAGGTCCTTCAATGTTTTTCAGTATTTTTCCTCATATTTTTCTTGTTTTTCCAGTACAAATATCTAAACATTTTACTTTTACTTGAGAAGCAAAATGACAAGATATTTAGTCCTGTTTTCTAAAAAAAAAGTATCAAAATTGAGTTTTTGCTTAAAACAAGTAATGATGTCTGGCAATGGGGTAATATTTTTTTCTCTCTTGTTTTTACACATTTTTCAGAAAACAAGACTTAAGTAATTTTTATTCTCAAGTAAACATATCTTGTTTTTAGAATATTTACATATTTTTGCTTGAAAACAAGACAAAAATACTAAGTAAGATTTTTTTTTTGCAATGTTTATATTGATATTGTATCAATAAAATAAAAGTTGAGATTAAACACATATGACAATTTGTATATAAAGACTATTTTATTAATGTGAAAATAGCATTAATAATTAATTTGAATCCTAAAAACTCATCCAATGACAGTTTCTAGGTTCAAATGACAAAGTAATTAAAGGTGGGGTAAGCGATTTCTGGTAGCCAATGTTGACATTTCAAATCACCAAAACATAGACGCTCCTACCTCAAAAGGGTCTCGCCCCTATTTTGATAGCTCCGGCTCATCCCTGCTTAGCTTCAGTGGGTAACCAGTCTTGGGCTACAGGGTGATATGGCTGTCAGCTAATAAGCATTAAATAATAATTAAAGGTGGGGTAAGCGATTTCTGGTAGCCAATGTTGACATTTCAAATCACCAAAACATAGACGCTCCTACCTCAAAAGGGTCTCGCCCCTATTTTGATAGCTCCACCCCGCACATACGTATGCAATCCAGGCAACGATTAGTTCTGTGAAACAAAGCAAAACCAATGTTACACCGTGTCTACACCGGACGCGAGCGGCGCGACAAAATACTATATAATTCATTATAATCAGTAATGCTGTCTACACTGGATGTGGCGCGGCGCGGCGCGGCGCGACACGACGCGACACGACACGACACGACACGACAAATCCTCGACAGAAAACTGCTGCTGCGTTCTATTTATGACATATTGACACAAATTTCAAATGATTTTCAATGGTCGCTTTGTTGCGTCCAGTGTACTAGACAGATTTTAGCTGTTGCCAGAGGCGGACTTAACCATTAGGCAGAGGTAGGCAACCGCCTTGGGCCCCCAAAAGCCAAGGGCCCCCTAAAATGCTTTTTATATGCAAAATGCGCACAAGTGGTTGCTGTGGTGTTCATTACCACGACAACCGCCTGTGCGTCCACGTTGAACGTGCTTCTTAGCAAAAGTAGGGCGATGTAGAAAATGGGGACGGAATCCCGGAATCTATTCATAAAAACGGAATTTACTGTGTAACGCGGAATGTGAGGGAATGCACGCGCAACGCTCGCGGTTGTCGTCTGTAGTAGCTAAATAGTATTTTTGCTATTTAATATTCACATACACTAGTCCAAATCGCGGTTTGATTGAAGTGTACTGAATTGCATTTGATTTATTCATTCAATATTTGACGAATTCCGTGACATTGCTCGTTACACAGTAAACTTCTGTTGTGTAGCATTTTGAATGTACAAAAATTAAAGGGTTTGTGTCATTTTCATTGGAATAAAAGATAGATTAATGTTTTCGCCTTCATTTGATTACCAGAAAAATGAAAATACACAACACAGAATTTCTAAAAAAATAAATAAATAAAATTAAGATTTCATAGGGCCCTATTATTGTATACAAATTAATAAATCACCACGTATTGTCCAACCTACTCTAATACTATTATAACCTGTTTAAATGTGAACAAGGGATTTACAATATTAAATAAATCCTTTATTTATAACGTACATGAAAAATCTAAAAGATTAGACAACTATGGGACACGGTCGTACAGCAGCGAGCAACAGTGAAAGGAACCTCAAGGTTGTAAATGTGTGAAATTGTATAGGGCCCCATTCCTGTATTTTGCCTGGGGCCCCCAAATCACTAAATCCGCCCCTGGCTGTTGTGACGCGGCGCGACAACTGTCGTGTCCAGTGTAGACATGGTGTTACTCACCTATCAAGAAGAAACAAAGTAACCTCGGCGTCCGATCGCAGGCCTTCTGCTCCTTGAGTTCTCTCCAGCGCTGGAAAGCTGATCTGATATTTACACGGGTCCTACTTCTTGCCTTATCGTAAACCTTCTTTTGTTCCGCAGACGTTTTCATCTTTTGCTTTTTACTCGCTATCTCTATCTTTCTGTCGTCGCTCGGCTCATGTCCGTCCTGTGCACTGAATGCTCTCTCCTCCGCATCATGAGTAGACACGCCCCTTACTGCTGATTGGCTACAAGTTTGTTTTGTTACTCGACCCGACTCAGTTTTCTAAAACGTTTTTGAAAAAATACATACCCCACCTTTAAAGAATTACTTTTGCTAATTTTTCAAACAGGCATGGTATAGAATTAGAGAACAATTTAATGAATGAACAATGCATTATACTTTCAGAAGACGTTAAGTCTCTTTTCATGGGAAAATAGAGCACTGTTTTTTACAATGGTGGGTCATTTTTGTGTGAGATATACAGTGTTTTTACTCTGAAAGTATGAAACAATCAATCAGAACAATCTATATGGGGTTTATATCTGGTCTGTGTCAAAAACATAGTACAAGTAGAACATTTGTTTAAAGCAGCACTATGTAACTTTTTCTGTGTTCAAAATTTGCAAAATGTATATAATGAGCGCGTACATCATGAATTCATCTTCCAAACCGCGTTTTTGTCTTATTCCGAATCACTACGGTGCACTTATAATAAGTACTTATATTTGGACTATTGTAGCCTGGTCACCGCTGCGGAGTAACACATACCTGCGTGAATCGCCATAGACATAAACTTAGAGAAGTAGCTCCGGTTGGAATGTTCTTCCGCGGGATGTGTGCAGTTCTGTTTATTAACTGCTAGAGCGCCAAAAGTTACATAGTGCTGCTTTAAAGATTGTATGTTGAACAGCATGTATACTGTACAAATACAGGGGAAAAAAATTGATGATTCACCAAAACTTGAATGTAAACTCATTCTCAGAATATCACTCTTGAGCCCTTCCACTACTGAAGATCTTGGCCAGGAGGGAAACGTTCGATTGAGCTTTGTCCTGGATGGTTTTGCTCTTCTGTTGTGCCTTCTGGAGGTTCTTCTTGGACAAGCCTTTGTTCTTAAACCGTTTCAGGTGGATCTCCTCTTCTGTAGGTCGCTGTTTGTAGTCCCACGTCTTCTCCTCTACGACCTCTCCCTTCTTCTCCTTCTTCTTCCTTAGGTTCTCCAGCTTCTGGCTCTTTTCCACACTAGCCAGGTAGAAGTTGGTCTCCTTCTTCGCCTGGGAGATTTCGGTTCTCATACGCTGATGATACACCGTCTGCTCGTAAGCCAATCGTTCGCTGAGATGGCACCACTGGAACCTGTGCAGATACTTAATGAAAAAGAAAGAGAAAAAGTAACTATACAGCTTCATATATGATGAATTTTAGGTACTCAAAAAAGTCTGGGGTTAGTAAGATTTTGAAAAGTCTCTTATGCACACCAAGGCTGCATTTATTTGATGAAAAATACAGTAAAAACAGTAACACTGTAAAATAATATTACAATTAAAAATAAATATTTTCTATTTCAATATATTTTAAAATGTAATTTATTTCAGGGACGCAATGCTGAATTTTCAGCATCATTACTCCAGTCTCCAGTCTCACATGATCCTTCAGAAATCGTTCTAATATTCACTTTTCATCAATTAAATGTATCCTTGCTGAAAAAAAAAAGTATTAATTCCTTTAAAAAAAAATCTTACTGACCCCAGACGTTTAGAATGGTAGTATATCCGTATTATGTACCTTTATGGACCACAGGTCGCTGCTGAAGCGGCTCTTCTTCTTGTTGGCCATGGGTGTGTTGTGCAGACTGGCTGCGACTCTCTTAGCGATGCGCTTGTCTCTGAACTCCACCCAGCCCTCCGTGAAACTGGATGAATTGCTTCCTGCCTTCTTTTTCTTTCTTTTCACACAACGATCTAGAAAAGAGTCACAAAAAATGTTTATATGGAAAGTTTGTCAAACATGAAAACATGCACTTTGATACAAGATATCATTTTGTGGGGGAGTTTTCAGCATCATTACTCCAGTCTTCAGTGTAACATGATTCAGAAATCATTCTAATGTGCTGATTTGGTGCTCAGTTGTTATCAATTGTTAGTGAAGCTTTTTATTATTATCAGTGTTGCAAAACTGTTTTTTTCTGCTTATTTTTCTGTGGAAACTATGATACTTTCTTTTTACAGGATTCTTTGATGAATAGAAAGAACAGAATTTTATTTGAAGGAGAAATATTTGTAACAAATAAATGTCTGGTTTCCACAAAAACACTAGCAGCAGCGCAACTGTTTTCCACATCGGTAATAATAAGAAACCTTTCTTGAACAGCACATCTGAAGGATGGATCATCATGTGACACTGAAGACTAAAGTAATGGCTGCTGAAAATTCAGCTTTGCATCACTGTAATAAATTATATTTTAAAATCTATTCAAACAGAAAACAGTTCAATATTTCACAAAATGACCGTTCACTGTAATTTTGATTGAATAAATATAGCCTCGGTAAGAAGAAGAGACCTTATCTGTAAAAGTTAGTTTGATTTAATGGTTTAATTTAGTACTTTCACGAATATAGATGACCCCAGAGCTAATGGACATCGACTAAAAGCCACAAAACAACGATTTTGATTTAAAAAATTTGGCTGTAAGACAGTATACATGTCTATTACTGTCTATCTATTGCCTATTGTAAAGTACTGTAGTTTTACCTTCAGGCTGTAGGAAGATCCTCCCGATCTCTCCGTACACACTCAGCATAGTCCGCATGTGTTTTGGTCTCATTCTCGGAGGAATGTGTCCCAAATACACGATACCTGGAATCCATTTCTTGCCCTTTGGTTTCTCAGGCTCATCTTCTTCATTTCTATCCAGGTCAAGAGCTTCACCATCATCTGCATTCTCATCTTCCTCTTGTTTAGAGTCATTTAACTCTTCTTCATTGACCATGGGTTGTGTTTCTAGGTCTGCTGTAACTTCATTCTTCTCCGGAAGAGCCATAATTAGATGTGACAGCTATTACTGACTAACACGAGAGAGACGGCATATTAGAAATCATGTGAAATATCTTAAAATAACAACTCCAATAAAATCCGCTCACGTACTCTTTAAAACAGTAACTGCAAAACACTTTTATTTGATGTGACTCTTACTTCGAAAGAGTAACCAGTATATTTCCATGTAAAATGCTGTCTTTATCCATAAAAATATGTGTCCATTCCGAGATGTTTTTGGAAAAATTACAGGGATAAATCGACATGTGGCACGGAAAGCGGCTCTGACGTCAAAATCAAGCGTCAAGAAGACAGCCTGGACTTTCTTAAAGACACAGAACAGTTTTTACAACGCGTCCTCTGGTATCCATTGTATTATATTATAGAATTGATGTTATTAAATGCTTTATGGACCATTATATAATAACTCTATCTGAATTTAATATATTTCAAATATGAATACATAAATGGAATTACTCCATAAAAAAGTAACTAATTACGTTACTTAGTTACTTTTTATGGAACGTAATGCGTTACATAACTTTTGCGTTACTTTACTTTGTTTTTAAAATAAAAAAGTTATATTTTTGGCAAATATAAAAGCCTTTTCACACCAAAAGTGAAATGAATAAGCCTCAGGCTGAAGGGAAAGTCAATTTACGTCCGTACAGTAGAATGCAGAAGAAGAAATTTCAACACACTTCAGCAATAAAAAAACACACAAATGTTTGTCTAGAGTAATTTTTGCTTATTAGTATGATTGAACTGGATCATCGAAGGTCAGAAGCAAAGACATTGGTTAACAGAATGGGATTAAATACATAAAGGATATTTGTGTTGTTTAACATTTAATTATTGCAGGTTTGCGTCATATTCTGAGTTGCATTATTTTTAT
The DNA here is from genome assembly GCF_001515605.1 of Sinocyclocheilus anshuiensis. Taxonomy (NCBI): domain Eukaryota; kingdom Metazoa; phylum Chordata; class Actinopteri; order Cypriniformes; family Cyprinidae; genus Sinocyclocheilus; species Sinocyclocheilus anshuiensis. The sequence goes on along the minus strand of NW_015548203.1, from coordinate 1,232,898 downwards.
TCATTTTGAGGAATACTGAATCTGTGTGCGTTTTTTTTTTTGTGAGGGAGATGAATTAATGCATATTCATATTTATTTTAGAACTACAGTAGCATCTTCTGATTTCTCTCAACATGGGGACAGGAGAGCTGTCAATCAATACATTGGAAAAAAAAGTAACTTCCGTTACTTATGTGAAAAAGTAACTCAGATATTCTCTTGTAAATTAAAAAGTAATGCGTTACCTTTACTAGTTACTTGAAAAAAGTAATCTGATTACGTAACTCGCGTTACTTGTAATGCGTTACCCCCAACACTGGAAATGGATAATTATATAATGCACCCTGTTATTGTAGTCTTCATACTAAACAGCAGAGGGCGACAAAACACAAGGAAATATTTGAGCCCAGGTAATTTGAATTGATCATAATCTGCAATTTGTTAAATCACAGCTCACAATTTGTTAAATCATAGTTTTAAAGAATAAACTGCAAGACATTATGCTGTACTTAGACATGATCATAATGTATTGTAATGTATTGCAACACAACTGTAACACATTAAATTTCTTTAAATAGATCAAACGTTCAAGACAATCTTGATGTTGACTCTGAGAAGAAAGACCACAAAGTTTGGAGTTTCTCTTAAAGCTTGATGTTTGAAGGTTTTGAAGGAGAGACCATGCGAAACTGTAACTGTGGGTTTGGATCAATTTAAACAATATCTATGAAATATAATGCATTTAATGGTATTATTACTGCTGGAACATGTAATTGTTACCTATACCAAAAAAGTAGCTCATTTATGAGCCTCGGTTTGTAAAGAAAAATGTAAAAAAAAAATGTCACAATTGCCTGAGGTCTTTTCTATTCATTTGTCTTTCAGCCACTGAAAACTTCAATCCAATCATCATAAATTCATTACTGCATAGCTGTTATAAATAAAGACCTGTTAAATAATGGCACGATGAAAACAGAGGGACGTTTAGAAGCATACAAAGAGAGGAAAAGACGCACCCTTCCGCCATTATCCCCAAGAGTGTGTTCCTCCCTGCAGGCATGCTCTGCTGAATGCATGGCCATGTGCCCGTCACATGTGGCTTCCTGCATTATTGAAGAGGATGACTTGGGTTTACAGAGAGCTCTGCAGCAGTTCTGGCTCTGGGACATCTGTCTTTTAAAATTTAACCCCAAACACCAGGGCAACAGGCTCAAGGGATTCATCTGAAATGGCATCAACACTAAGGCGAGGAAGATGCCATCGCCTCCTTAAATCAGACACTTCCTGTGTCCACGAAGAGAGCAGTTTTTCTTTAAACCCATGTACTACAGGAGAGCAGGGCTAGTTGTCACTCATGGAAGATTCCACATGAGCTTTGACAGCTATTGAGAAAATCTTAAAATCTCCAAACTATATCATATTTTTCATTAATTCATTGCTGATTCATTTTTTTTTTTTTGCAAAATTGCATGTTTAATAGAAGGTTCCATTGTGACAACTTACCCCATAAAGTGTGACAACATGCCCCGTTATTGTGGTCAGTGAACTGCAGTTTCTCCTGGACAATATCAGTGAAAATTCTATATAAAAATATATTTTTGTCAAATTACATTAAAAGTATTTTTTAAATTATATATAAAAAAAATATATAAAACATTTTTTAATGTCTTTGTTGTAATAGAAGTAATAAAACTTCTATTACAGGGGAAGTCGTGGCCTAATGGTTAGAGAGTCGGACTCATAACCCAAAGGTTGAGGGTTTGAGTCTCGTACCGGCAGGGATTGTAGGTGGGGGGAGTGAATGTACAGCGCTCTCTCCCACCTTCAATACCACGACTGAGGTGCCCTTGAGCAAGGCACCGAACTCCCAACTGCTCCCCGGGCGCCGCAGCATAAATGGCTGCCCACTGCTCCGGGTGTGTGTTCATGGTGTGTGTGTGTTCACTGCTGTGTGTGTGCACTTTGGATGGGTAAATGCAGAGCACTAATTCCGAGTATGGGTCACCATACTTGGCCACATGTCACATCACTTTAAAACAATGTTTTTAGTAACAATGTAAATGTCTTTACTGTCGGTTTTGACAAGTTTATGGTAAACATTTTAAAACGGAAATTTTAGGGTAATTTTTAAATTGTAATAATATTTCATAAAATTTGATCAAATAAATGCAGCCTGGGTGAGCATAAGAGACTTCTTTTATATATGTATAGCTGTTAGACTTATGAATTCCTTTCAGTCTACAATTTTTGATAGACTTTTTTATTGCTTTGATCATAAAAAACACCAGCAGAATGATTTGATGAATATTACAGACTGTGTCGAATCTGTTTCCAAAGTAAAATCCAAAGTAATATTCAGTGGAAAAAAATATAATGTACACAAAGGAAAACGAGAATGGACATATCTGGATAGAGTTTGCAGCCGCATTATCTTATCAAGCCATTGCACATGGAAACGATCACTAACATGAAAATCTGTACAGAAGTGGGGAAGTAGATTAACATAGAGGTGATGTGATACACATATGAACTGAATAACCTAATTTGACATATTTAAAACAAATTTGATTTTATATAACGCGTCATCTTCATGGTCCATTTGGGTCCTGGCCAGCTGAAACGCACAGAACCGCTTGACAGATGTGAAATCCTTTGAGGACCACATTTGCGAGTGTTTGTTTTATGCAGAGGGTGACTGACAACTAAAGACATGTTTCTGACAGAACACTGTCCACCAGATTTACACGCACACCAAACGGCGCATGGTTCATGATGGTGTGGATAGATTGCGACAGGCAACAAAAGCAGCAGAGCAATGCAGCCAAACAAAGAAAAAAACTCCAGCCGATGTTATTTGCAGCTCGAACCCACCCCCCCAGTGCATTTGTTTGATACATCATATATAAGTAAGAAAAGACCCTGTGTCTGTTGCATAACCAGGAATCATGCAAAATATAACAAAAGCTGTAGTCCAATTTGTAAAATCCATTTCAGTTTGTAAATTATCCTCTTCTAATAGGTCTATGTTCTGGTCTTCTGTACCATGTCTTGTTAATGTACCGAAACCACAAAGAAACCAAAGCAGACCACATCATTAAATGGAAAGACTAGGAGAGTTTAATGAAATGGGATTGCAAGCTACGACTTTGTTACCGCAAACTTCAAACAGCATCCATAACTGCAGCCAGAACCAGAGAGAATAAAACACAGAGCCATCTGTCTGGGCCCCTGTGACAACACTAGTTAGAGTCACACACACACACACACACACACACACACACTCACACAGGAATAAAACACAGAGCCATCTGTCTGGGCCCCTGTGACAACACTAGTTAGAGTCACACACACACACACACACACACACACACACACTCACACAGTAATCAAAGCACCCAGTGCATTTCACATACCTCAAGGTGCATTGACCTTCTAAACATGCACTTACTTGCACACGCAAAGGTGAAGTCGCAAAGCAACACAAACACAAATGTAGACACTAACAACATCACCAAACAAACTCTCCAGTACCTGAGGGGCTTCGTACGTTAATGATTTATTTACACATTTTAAATATTGATCAGGTGGGGGGAAAGCAAATGTGCAATTGAACGGCAGGAGGTTCTGTTCACTCTGAGATAAATGAGAAATGTGCCACGACATGAGGTTTTATCTCAGTGTGAGTCGAACTCGCACGCTTTAAAAGGCTGCTGATCGCAGGCCAAACGTGTTTTGCATTTTGAATGGGCACAAATAATGTATACGAGTTGTTGCTTTATTTCATGTAATTGCAATTGGTAAGAAAACCAACAAATGCGGCATGATCACATGCAGTGGTCAGTGGTTAGTAGCCTGCAGGCTGCAGCTGGTCATGCTTGTGGCATTCATCTATTTCTCAGCGTTGGTCTGTGTTTTATTTATTTAGTTTTACAGAGACTGGTGGGTCGATCACAAGCCCACAGCTAGGAAAACTAGTAGGCTACATGCAAAAAAGGAAATCCCACTAGCAATATAAGTATGTGTTGTTAGGATAGCAAAGTAAAAGGGATGATGCTTCCCAAACACTTTCCTTAAGTCTTTCCCAGGACATGAATAGCCTGCTAGTTGCACTAATTATTGATAATGAATATTAGGCATGATTATTATGCGTGACAGGACTTTTTACTGAAGTCACAATTTAACAACTCTACAAAAACAAATCATTCCATAATGGTAGGGATCATTTTCACCACTCACGAATGAACCATACTCACATACGAATTTCCATGGGAATCAACATAATCATGAATTTTGCGTGTGGGCGAAAGATATCCAAATGCAGATTTTGCATCGGTTCAGTTGATCATGCAACTTTGTCATGTTGACCAGCAAAATAAGCTTTGTTTGAAAGTAGAGTGGGTATTTTCAAATCATTATGGAAACCAAGATTAACACTCGTGTGGTGAATTGTGGGATTAATAGCACCGAAAAACTCAACTATATGCAAATAAGGAGTGTAAAAACTGGAGCAGCAGCATATCGCTGTGTCAGGTAGTGACCTGTGTTTTGACTATTTGAAAAGATGCAGTTTGTGTTGTAGTTTCTGCTGAATTTAGTGAGTAAATCATATTGTTTACACATTGGATGCATTGCACTGCAGTTGTTATGTGTACGTTAAATATTGCAGTTTGGATGCTTTAATTGTGAATAGACTGTTTGTGTTTACAAAAGTCTTTAAACTGACACTGAATCTGTAGTTTGGGAATTTGGCAACAAAGCCAATGTAATCATCACACTTACATGTGATTACAGCTGGAAAGATAGCCAACTGTAATCTTGTGTAAATGTGATGATTACATTGAAATAAACATAGCTGCATTGAGCGGGGTTTTCCCGCAGCACTAGTGCTGATCTCCAGTCAGCCAGTTATGAGGTCTCTGGACAATAAAAAGTGGGCGTCTTCAAACTGGTGGGTGTTTCTAAATCATACAATGAAAATTATGCCCCTTACCTGACCCCACCCCTAAACACATCTATCAGGTAACACTAGGGCTGTGAATCTTTGGGTAGACAGCGAATCGATTCGATTCACGAAGGTGTTCGATTCGATTCAAGAACGATTTTTGCAAATTCAGAACGATTCAATAAGGTAGAGAATATACTTTATAGTTTCTGTACTGTAATAAATGATATGTCAATCAGCACTGCATCATTCATAAATTGTATTTATTTATTGTGTTTATTGTCTTTAATCACCACTGAATAATTCAGACTCTCTTGGCTGGCCTGTTCAAAGAGCTGAGTGTGAAGGTTTTGAGTCCTACAATGAACCCAGTGATTCACTAGCCATTTTCTGGAAGAGCAACTTTTCAGAGTCATGTATCTTAAAACATATTTCATGTGCTTATTTATTAGGTCTGATGTACAGGAGCTCCAAAAACTATCTGGACACCGAAGCCACACTTTTGGCTAAAATGTAAACATTTGCATTTTAAACTAAACGGCATCTGCAAATAAATGCTGCTTGGGCTTTTCTCAAAAGGACTAACTTGGTTTTTCATTTGTATTAACTTTTGTGATTTTTTTATAGTCAGTTCTCTTCAAGTTCAAAACAGAGAAACCACAGGTGTCATTCATCACAACTGTTTTATTATTTTAAACACTGTTTATTATTTGGAGAAATGCTTTGCTTGAAAAGTGTGTATGTGCAATATTTCAGGAACAGATTTTTAATCGCAGTAAATCGTGAATGGCTGCCTTCGTGTTAAGCGGGCGGTTCCAGGTCGTGGAACATCCCCCTTGAGTTTATGCAATTTTAATATCTTCCGACCCTGCACAGTTTCCCGATTGTGCTAAAAATACAACACTGGAATTACTTATGCATGAACTCACAGAAGAATGCTGATGTCTACTTTAACTCTAAAATGCATGCATGACCTGAGCGTTTTTGCTATTTGTTTCACATTAAGTGTTCTTTTCATCATTAAGTTGTCTTTGGTCATATTGTTTTAACATTTGGTTTACCATTTTATATTCAATTTGTATTAATACTTTTTTGTGGGTAAAAAAGTATGTATTTTTATTTAATTTCCCATCTGTTGTCTCTATATGTAATGTTATAGGCAAAGCCAACTACAATGCCCATGCTCAAATTTATATTTAGTAGGAAAGTATGCAGCAAGATGTTATTTAGCAGATGTTTTTTCTAAATGGATTTACAGTGAATTTCTTTCAGTTGACAACCTCCCTTAACGAGCTAAATGAGGGCATGCCATTGACTTAAAACCCCCAGTACCATAACAGAAAACCCTTTGCATTTTTAAAGTTTTAAAAAGTATTATATTAATCATTCTTCCATATAAAGGCGTCTCCAAATGTTCCCAAATGAATTTAGCTACAAATTTGTCCCCAAACCAAAGTATGTATATCAAAAAATCTCAAAATGATCTTCAATATATTTAATTGACAAACTTTCTATAGACAACAAGCATCAAATTACATATTGCATATATGTCTTCAAAATTCAGATATGTGTTTCTCAGGATTATGGACTATTCTGTGTGTGTTTTGCCCCTGTGACCCAGTTTCTTCCTCATGTTGATTGTGTTAATTTGATTCCAGGTGTGTCTCGTTCCACCCCAATTATCCTGCCCTTAAAAGCCCTAGTCCTTTCAGTTCTTGTTTGTCGGATCTACTTGTTGAATGTCCTCCTTGTTTTTGGTTTTCCTGTGGATTATTAAAGACTGTGTTATTCAAGAACTCCTCGTTTCTTGCTCCCCGAGTGAATTGTGACAGAAGACCCGACCGATACAGTTACCTCCGTTTGTACCCTCCGTTTTGCTTCACTTTTTACTCAGTTTTTTGTTTCCGTTGTGTGCCCTATGGATCCTCTCCTTCGCCCCGAATTCATCGTCCTCCTGCTGGAGCAGGGGGAAAATTCGCTCGAGGGTCATACCAGACTGTTTTTGGCTGTGGCCCATCTCACCACCTATCCGGACGATGCGATCTGCGCGTTCTATGACGCCAGCCTCAACACCGCGTGCAGAGCGCCGTCGTCCGAAGATGGCCTTTGTGGAGTGGACACTGGCGAGGATCGCCGCGGAGCCAGAGGCCATGACGTCAGTCAAAGTGTGTGAGCCGGTGTAGTGCCCGCTCCTAGAAAGCGCCCTCCAGTGCACGCTCCTAGAAAGCGCCCTCCTGTGGCCGCTCCTCGAAAATGCCCGCCCTCCCACCTGCTCCAGCCTCCTCCACCGCTGTCGTCTGGCAGCCCCTCTGCTCACCCTCAGCCCACCATCATTGCGGTGCGTGCCCCTCGGGACTGCCATCCTCCAGCGTCGCCATGGCTGGAGTCTCCCTTGACTCCACCTCCAGCCTCCGAGGCCTGGACTCTGCCTCGGCCCGTTGACCCGTCAGCTCCACCATGGCTCCTAGCTCCCTCCTCTCCGTCGTGGCCCGGCAGTCCACAAGCTCCGCCAGGCTCCCTCGTCCCTCCGGCTCCGCCTTGGTCTGGCGTCGACCATCCTGCGCCTTGGCTCCTCCCTCCTCCGGCTTCGCCTCGTCCCTCCGGCTCCGTCAGGCTCCTTCATCCCCTCGGCTCCACCTCAGTCCTCTGTCCTCTGTCGCTCCGGCTCCACCGCGGCTTCCCGGATCCACATCTCTGCATCGGTCGCCGGCGCCATCTGCTCCGCCTAGGACCTCCGGATCCTCCCGTCGCCCTGGCTCATCGGCTCTCCGTTTCCGCCTCGGGCTCCTCCACCAACCTGCTCCGCCGCCGTTGGTCGGCCCCCTGGAGTCGGCGGCCATTCCTCCTCCATGACTCCTCCCTCCGTCGGCTCCACCGTGGGTCGACATCATGGCTGTGGCCTGGGTCCTGCTGTGCTCCTCTTGCTCCGGGTCCCTCCTGTCTCCTCCCTGGCTCCTCCCTCCTTCCTGGTTCGCACCCCTGGTCTCTGTCTGCCGGCCTCCTCCCGGATATCCGTCCTCCTCCGGAACCTCCTCCCAAGTTCCCAGCCATGCCTCCCTCTGTTGTTGCTACGGTGTGAGGACGCACCTTCCGGGAGGGGGAGTTATGTCAGGATTATGGACTATTCTGTGTGTGTTTTGCCCTTGTGACCCAGTTTCTTCCTCATGTTGATTGTGTTAATTTGATTCCAGGTGTGTCTCGCTCCTCCCAATTATCCTGCCTTTAAAAGTCCTAGTCCTTTCAGTTCTTGTTTGTCGGGTCTACTTGTTGAATGTCCTCCTTGTTCTCGGTTTTACTGTGGATTATTAAAGACCACTTTATAATAAAGGATTATAAAGTGTTATTCAAGAACTCCTCGTTCCTTGCTCCCCGAGTGAATTGTGACAGTGTTCTAGCCTGGCTTCTGATTTGTATCTCTTTATGCAAATGTTCTAACCATTACTTCTGATCAACATTTAGACCTCATATTAGCTTTTGGATGACAAACTCACTGTTTTATGGCTGATGCAGCGCTGTTGTTTTAAAGGGATCAATTCAGTTTTTAGACACCAAAACCAGAGGGTTTTTATTCAGCTCTGTGTATTTGCTCAAGCTGGAGCCACTAGGTGAGAGATTGTTCTGCTTTTGACAGGATGTCACACCTGTAAGGTTAAAGTGAACAGAAGGTGTTGTTAAACTAAATCACAAAAAAAGAAAAGAATCCTAGAGGGAACACTTTTGGAATTTTTATCGTAATTTGATATGTCAAAGTCAGTTTTACAATGCTTTTCACAATACATATACATATTCTTTTAAAGCAGCTATACAGAGCCAAATGTCCCCAGTCGACAAGTCAAAGGTAGCAGTGGCAATGAACAATCTCCTTAAAGGGATCCTATTATGCTCTTTTACAAAGTCTTGATTTTGTTTTGGGGATGTACTAGAACAGGCTCTCATACTAGGTTGTTTGAAAAACACATTATTTTTCACATATTTTACATTATTACAACACCTCTCTCCCCAGTCTGGCATGAACAGCTCGAATAGTTCCTGTATCAAATGAAGGCCCGCCTTCTGAAATAAGAAATGTGCTGTGATTGGTTAGCTGGGCCAGTGTGTGTTGTGATTGGTTAGCTGGGTCAGTGTGTGTTGTGATTGGCAGCACTCGGCGCCTGGTCGGGAAATGTCATGCCCCTTACCATAACCGCCTGCTGCGAGTTTCAGTGTAAATATTGCGTCAAAATCAAATCAATTTGAGCGCGATTTAAATCCGGATGATTGTAATCACTCTAAGTTTGTATGCCTTGGGAAAGCTAGCGTGTCTCCGGCATAGTGATAACACTCGTTGCCTTCTCTAGTGCAGCTCAACCAGGTCTCGTCCCATTCGTCGATATTTGTGATATCACAAATCCCGGAAAATATGCGTTGTAGTCCAAACGAGT
>NW_015548203.1:1212929-1223384 GCF_001515605.1 Sinocyclocheilus anshuiensis | reverse complement strand
GAGTTGGTGTTTTTTCAATGTATGCTTCAGACACGGGTCACGACGAGGCGTTCCCCATAGCGACCCCTAGAGGACGCAGTTCGAAGTTCCCATGAAAGGGAAATCTCCTTTTGAAGTGGACTTTGAGCTTTATAACTTTGCAGATATGTTTTATGCTCAAACAGCAGCATTACAGACTAACTAAAGTTGAAAAAGTGAAAAAGCATAATAGGACCCCTTTAAGATGTGCAGGTGTGCAAGGAGAGAAACCTTGAGAGGAACCAAGTTTGGGGAGCCCATTCAACTGGCACATATGTAAATGTACATATGCTAAAAATTATTACTTACATAATGTGTAATAGTATAGCAGATGTTTACTGAATAAATGATTAAATAATTGTATGTTATCCTACAGCAGAATCTTATTTGATTCTTACAAGATTATTATTTGATCCTTGTTGGTTCCAAGTTAAGACAGATGGATATTCCTTTATGAATATGTTTTGACAAAGATTTGACCAGTATGTGGACTTTTTATCTGTTTCTGGCAAATTGTGGAACTAATAAATATTACAAATATTTATTTTGCTAGACATAACATGCGTGTTCTGTTGAGACTGATTTTTACTATTTTATGTTTTCATGCTTGTGCACAGTGATGTATGGATCAATTACTTTATTTTTATTTCTTTATTTAGGCCTGCATCTATAAATGATTTACTTATTTTTAAAAAATACATTAAAATGTGTTGCATAACCAACATTCTGCAACCCATTTTGTTGTAATTTGACAAGAAAACCATAAAACAGAAAGGACCCAAATGAGTGAAAAATATATTTTGACCTTGAAAAAGGCATATTTTGTTTGGGTCAAATGGAGTGACCCTAAAAAACGTAATGGTAACAAATTACAATAAGGTTCTGTTAGTTTACTACATCAGTTTGCATGAACTAACAATGAAAAAGCTAACACTTTAAATTAGGGGTATTCACTATTAACTAAGGGGTTTCCCTCATTAAACTCTGCTTATTGATAGTAAAGGTAGTTGTTGTAGTAGTTATTTTTAGGTGTTGGGTATGGTTAGAATATGATCATACAGAATAAGGCATGCTTTATAAGTAATAATAAATAGCCAATATGCTATAGTAATTACATGTTTTAAACTAGACTTCAATAGGCTTTTTTTCTGAGCTAATCAAAACACAGTAAATGTCTGTTGAAGCTTCATCCCCACGTTTTATCACAAAGTAGCCTAACAGGTCCCCAGCAAAAAATATTGTAGAAAAGTACAGTAGAAGAAATTAAAATAAACAGCAACACCCCAAACAGAGCATGAGGACTAGAGTGACCAGCACAAACTGCACGACAGCATACATGAAGAGAGAGAGGGAGAGAGAGCGCAAGAGAGGGAGGGGAGGGGGAATCGAGCTTTTAAGAGATTTGATAGAGATTAGAAGCGGCACAGTGTTGAGAAATATTTTATGTTCGATACGAAGCTCATTTCATGGTGAAAAGGCAGAGAGCGCGCGCGAGGACGCGGACGGAGCTGCGGAACGCACGACTGAATGAATGAGACGATGAAGAAGAGCTCTGGGCTTTCTGGAAACAGGTCATAGGTGATCTCAGCAGGTCATAGGTGAACTAAACAACTGCCAAAAGCTTCAGGTGGTTTGAGCGAGTCGTAATGTCTTCGAGGGTTTGAGGAGAGGTCGTGGATGTCTCGACAGACTCCTGGAGAAAGTTCAACATCAGGATGAACAGGTACAAAATCGGACTATAATGTTTATATTTGTGTCGTGCAGTGTTTTTACAATAGCCTATGTCGTTTGCTTCCACAAAGTTTATTCGGTTTTCTATCAATTTGTATTTTTTAAGTTATTATAACATTTACACAGTGCACGGACAAAAATGCCATGGTATTAGTGTTTTTTTCCCCTTCATTTTATTTTATGTACAATCCTACATGTACAACTGTTAAAAACGATGTAAATGCAGTACTAAATTAATTCTATGGTGAATATCAATCAGGTACCATGGTATTACCATGGTTTGGACACTGCTATGATGATAATACTGTAGTATTCCTTGAAGAGCCTTGGAGTAAATGCTTCATGAATATACAGTACTTAGGATTCAGCACCTTATATCAAAGTACCATGGTAATGCCATCTGGTTCCATCATTATAAATGGTTTTTGGGACAAAGAAACATATTTTGGGGCACTAGTATTGGTCATACTATCGTATTCTTTGAAGTACAATAAACATACCTTGAATATGGTAAATGCATATGGTAATCATTCAGTACTATGATATACATTATGACATATATATACATAATATATTTATTATTTACCATTATCAGATTATATCTCTGTATCATTTTACATTTTGTAAAAGTGCATTGGCAAAACAAATGTGTTGGGCATTGTATAATGTAACACTTTTTTTTTTTAAGTGACTGATGGTCGTTGTTACAAAGTTGAATAAGCTACCCCTTATTCGACTTTTTTTTTTTTCTGTCATTCCCATCATGTTTTAAATGTATTTATGCTATCTTAATAGTGACTGTAAATGAATCTGTCATTCAAATGCTGCTGAAATAACAGATATTCCACAATGTTTGCATATAGTCCAAACAGAGCAATCTCAATCTCTCTTGTTGGGAAAAAAGCCATAATAATTTTGTTCACATTTAATAATGTGTGATTTATCAACAATTCAATTCTGTTTGGCTTTTTTTTATTTGATATGCCTCTGTTATGCAGAATTTAGTGGGTAGTGATCACTATATGCATAAGTATTTGAAGGTTTGCATTAATGCATGCATTATTTCATAATGTAGATTATCATAGGCTTTGACGTGTCCATCACGATTAAACACAAAAGAGGAGTTAAGTAGCTCTTGTAAGGCTTTGACACTCATTGCAATGTAGATGACTTTTGTGCTCTTTTGTGCATTTGTCTTGAAGCTCCTTTTATCTGCTTTCCATGTCCTGTGGGATGAATTCCTAGCTTCCTACTCCATGCTATGAGGTCTGTCGAGTCTCTTTGAATTATCATTGCAGCACTGAACCCCCTGTCGGCTGTGTCATGCTTCTGTGCATGAGAGGTCAGCATTTAAAAGTCTTCCGTTTGTGTGAACAATGTCATATGTCGTCAGGGATGTTTGCAAAAGTGTTGTAGCTGCTCCCTGTGCCCTCTCACATAATGTCAAGAATTCACAGTGTGTGATCTTCATCTGATAATGTGTGTGCTCTGTGAGATGGCCCTAGAAAAATCCGCAAGAGTTCATGTGAAATCCTTTATGACAGAAGTGATTTATATATTTTTTTTGCACATTGCGAGTGCTTATTTCCTTATGCAGGAGATTTTTATTTTTACCCCCAATCACCTGAGCCATAAAAGCTGTATATGGTGAGACTAATTACTCTTGATCAGCAAGAAAATTACGTAATGACAACTCTGAATGGCTGATGGCGCCACAAGAATGCATAGGCTATAATCTCTTCACTAGTGACTGTTCTGAGCCATGATGTTAAGCAGATGGGAAAAATTCATGATTTTGTATGTATTTTATTTTTTAACACAATATACACAGCAAGGAGAACAAACAAAGCAACAACAATAATAGCAAAATAAATAAAATTAATAAAAATTTGAAAATAAATGAAAGAACTGGCTTTGAAACAGTACTCAGAAATTGCACAATTGTAAATTTCACAAAATACCAAAGAAACCGCAAGTAACACATTGAATTAAACATGACATTTTAAAATAGAAAGACTGAAATAGTATTTTTTTTGTAAAACATACTCCAGTAATCTTTGTTTTATTTCCAACTTTGAAAACCTTTTTTTGTTTTTACAGTGAAGAATATAAAAAAAGAGTTACAGTAAGAACTTTACATAAGGGTCAACTGACCCTTTGGAAAGACCCGCCTCCCTTAGTTACTGTTGCTACGTCTGACAAGCCATGCTGCTCTCACACCACGCATCATGTTCTGACGCAGTGAAAAACACATCACGGAGCAAAGAGGAAACTGACAACGTGCCAACAGACAAGACAGAGCAGGTTACTTTTGGTATGAAACAAAGATTCGGCTTTCAAATTTCGTCATTTTTTAAAGAAATTCAAACAATGAATACCGATTTGTGGATCTGTGTCGTGACAGATCGCTCAAGCGGCACGTGAGCTGATCACCTCTAGCACAAAATAAACATGAATGAACATCAGAAGGTATTTGTTTCAAAAGACATCAATACACGCCATTTCTCAATTTCAAGTCCGCCGACGTTAATCTACTTTCCTGACTGGTTTGTTTGTCGGACAAAAAGGCAGATTCAGCGTTATGATTGATCAGATCACCTGTCAATCAAACTCCTGCCAAAGGGGGCTTGAGGAAATATAGAAAGGACTGAGTGTTTGAAATCGATAATGTGAGTTAGCCTAAAAAAATCATGCTGAAGTCAGTGAGTTTTTTTAATGGACTTTTGGTTTAATGCCTTGGTTGGTGGTGAATACAAGCTCAAGATATTTTCACATTTTATTCTAAGATAAAATACATCAATAATACCCCCATTTGATAAAAAAAAAAAAAATGCTTTAGTTGTCTTGAAAAAGGCAGAGGTTGTCAGGGACGTTAAACGTTACCATGCCGAACCGGTAAACTCATCTACTTACTTGTCTGTCTATACAGCCTCTTTGTGTTTATAATAGCACTCATTCAAACTATTCTAAAATGTTCAAGTTAAATGTTTTTAGATAAAAATTGAAAGAGTTGTCGGCAGCTTATTGGTGGTGACGTTAAAGTCATGTGATCATGTGTTCGTTTATAGCCTATGCTTAGCGCCAACATTTATAAATGTTGTGTTCATTTGTGAAGATTAAACGTGTAAGAATTATATTTCCTGCAATAATCCAAAAGCCAATGGAACTTGCGTTTTGTCTGGGGAACCAGGGTGATGGTAACTTCCGGGTTGGCTTACAAAAATGTGTCTTCACTCCGGCACTCTATATTTGGGTTTTCCAGAATGCTGATTAGGTAGCAAGAAAATCCCAAATATCGCACATCCTTATAAGATTGTTTTAGTGGTTACATTTTGTAACCAAAAAGCCGTGCATGTACAGTGGCATTGGTTGTTCAACATAGACTATGTCCCAAATTGCACTCTTGAAGTATATTTGTTGTGATGGTCGTCCCTTGTATGTGTCAGTGAATCCACAGAGACCGTAGCGTGTCTCATTTGCCATTTTGTGATTCTGAAAGGATCTCTTATAGGCCGCGGCACTCCCTCGATGCGCCCTTTTGCCTGATGCGGACTATTACCTGCCATTTAATGCACCATTACGTCACCAAAGTGTGCGGCATTTCAGACTTGGCTGTATTTTGCTGCGCATCTATATCACAATGCGGGATTTGCTGAATTTCCTCATTCCATTATTTCCTGAACAAGAAGATGAATGAGGTTTCAAAATATTCCCCGTGTCTGTTACAACTATTATGGACAGTCTATTGCAAAGCTTATTTCTGAACCGCTGACCTTATTGTTGCAGAATGGTCCATCTTAATCCAGGTACATTGACACCGTTTTTTGTGCTGGGTCACTTTGACTCTGTCTAGTCTATCATTTCGGAACGAGTTCTCTCAAACTTCTCTCTAACGGCTCCTAATGGATATCAGCTGCAAGATTTAGGTCTATTACCAAGGAAAAAAGGCCCCCAATGATTTGTTGTATTATCCATTATTCCAGCCCTTCATTTCTGAAGAGTGATCACATTATCTTGAGTAAGTATGTCACGCTGGGAATGACCTCACCATTTGTCACCAGCCCAGACACCCGAATGGGCATTAATAGTTTCAGCTGATGAATTTTAAAAAGCATTAACTGAGACTCTGTTCGCAGACTACGAAATGAAATTGGGAATTTGGTTGAACATGATATAAAAATATATCATGTTTTTGGCAGAGGGATTAAAGAAATTGTGATAAGAAATGATTTTTTTGTTTTTTTTGCAGAGGCCAATCTTCCTACTTTAAATCAAGTCCACAGAGTCATATAATACTTAAGTTAATTGCATATATTGAAGGAAAAGCAAAGAAACTCGCAGTGAATGACAGAAATCCAGTATAATAGTCTGCAGACTGCTATTATTGACTGTATATTAGCTGTCTCTGATGTGCAAATGATTTAGAAAGTGCTTTCCTCTCCCTTTGAAATGCCTCATAAACATGCTGCTTTTTATCATTCACTTGGGGTGGGCTTTTCATTGGTGGCTTTTATTGCTTGTTTACAGGTTTGAATGCACAAAGCGATCTTGCGTTTACTTTAATGCCACATTACCGAATGCGTTCGCTGCACTGCGAGTGCCAACCGTACGCAGCCCTTCACAAACAGTGATTACTGTGAGTAGATGATGCCACCATGGATTATTGAAACAGCCCATTATGTTTAACAGCTTCAAATGATGTTTTATCACCGTGAAAATGATATTTACCAGAGAGAGTGCAGGGAAGAGCTTGTCTCCTTCGATTATCGTCTGACATCGTGCCACTGCCACTTCAGTGCCAACCCAGAATCAAATTACTTCTCATGAGGAAATGAACCCACTTTCAAAACAATTAGTTTGCAATATTAAACATGTCTTTTAATTTCAGAAATAGCAGTGGGGTGCTTTGGTACACTCAAGCACACACATCTCCAGATCATGTAAGGGAAAAAATTGTCGATAACAGTAAGGGAGACTATAGATATTCAATCTGATTTGTTAGCTGAATGAATTTAAAGGGAAACCCTTTGGCAGGCAGGCAGGCCGAGAAGCAAGCATTTGAACGGTTTAGGATTTGATTAGGCTATTCGAAGCAAATCCAATCTCCAGTTTCTACTGTAAATGCAATCAGGGCTCAAAAGGAACTGGAACAGCAGCGTTCGATATCTGAAGTTGCTGCTGAACACCTGTCACTGAGTAGATGTTGCAGTTTCGAAGCAACTGCAGCAAAAAGCAGATGCCGCCGCTACAGCTATGTGCTCTGGAGTGTGATGTAAAATTTTCATCAAAATGTAATGCCTCGCTACTAAGAGGTTCTGAAAGCTGTCAGATGCAGCTCCAATGATTTATCCTTCCACTCTCGTACATAAACCATGGCTTGTGTTCGGAATGGAATTCTTGTGTACTGTTGACGGCATACTGCACAATATGTACTGCCTGTTGTTTTAAACAGCATACAGTATGTCATGAGACACATTAACACAGTAGCATGCTAAATTATCACATCATTCACTACACTGTATGTTCTATAAAGTAAATGTAATATTGTGCATTTTGAATCCAAGTTTGTATAAAAATTGTGTTGGTTTTTGACTTTGGCAGTCTGATTCAGTAATCAGTACAGGGGGTGATGTAAAAATCTGAAATCTGAAGATCATATTAAGCTTTTTACCTTCATCATTTTATGCAACTTATCAAATGCCTTTTATGGTTATATTTCATGTTTTTACTTTTGACCTAATAAAGTTTTTCAAAAAGTAATGCATTTGGTTACCAATGATACAACAAAAGTTATTCAAAGTAAGCCATATGTAAAATATATGTGTAAAGAAAGCAAAGAAAATATTGCTTATGTCTCAACATGGTTATTCAGAGTAAGCCATATGTAAAGTATATGTGTAAAGAAAGCAAAGAAAATATTGCTTATGTCTCAACATGGTTATTCAGAGTAAGCCATATGTAAAGTATATGTGTAAAGAAAGCAAAGAAAATATTGCTTATGTCTCAACATGGTTATTCAGAGTAAGCCATATGTAAAGTATATGTGTAAAGAAAGCAAAGAAAATATTGCTTATGTCTCAACATGTGTCATTTCCAGTCAAACTTTGCCAAATGATAATATTTAAGAAATAATATTATTCACTATTATCAATTTATTATGAAAAATATTATTTATTAAAAATAAGAACAAAATATGTAGTTAGGATGCATACATTTCTAGTTATTAAATTAGTCTAGTAAGACAAAGGATTTATCTTTATCTTCAAATAAATGTAATTTCCACAGCAGTGTTATTTTAGTATCAATGAGATACTATTATAGTTTTTATTAATTAAATATATTAATATTTTGAATTGTATTTATTTTTATATTTTCTGTTTTTCTTTTAATTTTAATTAAAGTTTCAGTGATGTTGTTGTGTTTTCTATTTTTTAGTAGCTTTTGTTTATTTTATGTCTATAGTTTTATTCATTTTATTTCAGTTATCGTTATTTTAGTACATCAAGTAAAATTAAAAAAATATATTTTTAATATTTAATTTTAATTCTTTTAATTTAATTTTAATTTTTTTAGTTTTAGTTGAGTTTTTTATATCTTTTTTTATTTTAGTTAAATAACCATGTTCCAGAGAATGTATGAAACAAAATCATCAGAGACATACTTCAATTTGTTGATTCAGGCAGATGACAAGCATGTATGTCCACTGTTGAACATTGTATTTTCAGAAAGTCCACAGGGACAAAATAGTTGAAAATAATCTAAGAAATTGTTTGTCTTTCCCCAGTGCAGCTCTCTTTGCATCTCGGAGTAACTGTATGATCATCCTATAGACTAGAGCTTTATTTCTATTCGCTCTCAACATCAAAGGTAACTTTTCTCGTATTGAAGTTTTAGCCACCTTACAGCAGTAGTGACTAGTTACAGGTTGGTGAAGTAGCTTTCTAGCTACACACACCGTGCATTTTAAGGTTGACAACCCGAGTTTTTCTGTTACGTTATATATCCCATTCATGCATAGCAACGCTCCCAATTATAAGTACCATTGCGGTTCTATTCCAGAAACAAAAACGATCAAAAGGAGTAACGTTTTTCCCCCCCAAACAATAGCTTCATTCGAATACTGACATGCGCACTTCATTTTTCACTTGACGCGGCTGGCAACGGCTGCACCTCCATATCACACACACAGCATCAGAAAATTGAGAAGAAGCCCAGCTAACGTTACTAATTTGAGATTAATTTACTCTATCTTTGCCCTAATCTACGACAGTATAATTTATCTGGTTGATAATATAAAATACATTTCCTAGGTGAAGGCCACAGCTTACTTTACAACTTTATTCCCCAGTGGTCACCGCAGAAAAAAATGCTGAGGAGAGAATAGCAGGAAAAGAGAGAACGCTGTTAGCTCTAAGAAAAGCTCATGTTAAAGTTAACAGATAATTACCTTTTTTTTTTCAAATAAGGCTTCATATTACATGCACTATCAGAAATATATATGAAAAACAGTCATTAAATTGACAGAATTTGACATTTTAACACTTACCGCCGAATCCGTCGATGAGACCTCGGCGGAGACGAGGGCTCGGATGAAAAATCGCGCGCAAATTCACAGTAGTTTCCTGTAACTGCCCCGCCTGCAGTATTTTCACAGTGAAATTCTGAATACGTTATTATACTGTGAAATATCACAGTTAAAGCCTGTGAAGTGATAATAATGTAATTTACTGTGAAATATTACAGTAACATCTTGTGAAATCCTGGAAATAATTTACACTGTACCGGCTTACAGTCTCTCCCATTCTTAGCTCAATTCCATCTTTTCTCTCTGCTTTCTGAACAAATTCAGTCTTTCATTGACCTTTGAACCCTTTGGACAGTCACTCATTCCACAGCTGGTCTTACAATCACTAAACACAGAGCAGTTGGGCTCTATTCCCCGGAGCTTCACCACATGCCAGACTATATCACTCTCCATTCACAGCGTTTCAGTTCAGTGCCGTTCCCAGTGGACGCTTTGAGAATGAAACCTGCGTCTTTAAAGCACATTGTATCTGGTCTTGTTTATGATATGTTATCCACTGTGCATGAATAGTTAGAGAGTGCTAGAAATTCAAATTTTTTTAGTGTTCCAATGCTTTTTCCATGTAACATTATTGTAGAATCATTGTCATGAAAATGTTGTGAATCTACTAAATTCAGCAGGAAATGTGCATTGCAAGAATGTAGAGTTGAAACTCAAAAGGTTGACAAAAGTGACATAAAAAGTTTCAAGCTTCTGACATGTTGATTATTTACTGGCCCAAGTCAAAAGTACATGCAAAACTTCCATGCAAGAGTTTAATATTTAGAATTAGGGCTGCGTAAATTATTGAAATAAAACCAAAATCACAATATAGAAATTAAAATAAAAAGAAATTAAGACTAATTATTAAGACTAGATATTAAGAAATTAAGAATAAATATTTGTATTTGTATTATTATTGTAGTATTTTTCTTAAATATTTTTAATATATGCTTTTTTACATTTGTATTACAGTGCAATTTTATAATACTAATATTTCTTATTTTATTTAAACATTGCAATAATAATTGTTCTTAAAAAGAAAAGTGTTATTTTTTTGTTTAATATATAATTTAATAAATATTTATATCCATATATATATATATATATATATATATATATAACACTATTTTATAGTGTAT
>NW_015548203.1:1199654-1212858 GCF_001515605.1 Sinocyclocheilus anshuiensis | reverse complement strand
TATATATATACATATATATATATATATATATATATATATAACAGTATATTACAGTGTAACTTTATAATATTATTTTATTTTATTTAACCTTTTTATTTCATATTATTATTATTAGTATTAGTATACTATTATTATAGTAAAATTGATATTGTGCAGCCTTACGAACAAAAAGAGAAAAAAGCATTTTAAATTGCAATCACAATTTCACTAAAACTTAAAGAATAGGCAATTAAAGTTTTAAAAAAGAAATCATCACATAATTGCACCCCTATTTTTCCTCATGTACATATTTTTGTTTATCTCTGACAGGTTCCCCAGATAGTGGATGAACACTTGCGTGTTTGATTCCTGGTCATTATGACATCACGTCCTCCTCTGTTCTCATTGGACCATCAGGTCGGGATGTTCCGGGTTTTAAGCTGGAGCAGCTGTCACTCTACCACATGGCCACGCCTCCTGTGGATTCTGTGGGTGTGGCTAAACCCATGTTCGTCAGTTCACCAGCACTCGCACCCACATTCCATCAAAATCCCGGGGGACATCACCTTGGGGGGCCTTTTCCCGGTCCATGCCAGGGGTCATGCAGGGGTCCCATGTGGAGAAATAAAGAAGGAGAAAGGAATCCACCGGTTGGAGGCCATGCTGTACGCACTGGACCAGATCAACAGCGACCCAGAACTGCTGCCCAACATCACACTAGGGGCCCGGATCCTCGATACATGTTCCAGGGACACTTACGCTCTAGAGCAGTCTCTGACATTTGTCCAGGCCCTCATTCAGAAAGACACGTCTGACATCCGCTGCTCCAACGGCGAACAACCGATCATACGCAAGCCTGAGCGCGTGGTGGGTGTGATAGGGGCATCAGGAAGCTCAGTGTCCATCATGGTGGCAAATGTCCTGCGGCTGTTTGAGGTGAGAACTCATCTTAAACATATGACAGTGAGTGAGTGAGTGAGTGAGTCTGTACAACATTCAGAATTGAAGAATTGGCTCCAACTATCTATCTATCTATCTATCTATCTATCTATCTATCTCTGTCTGTCTGTCTGTCTGTCTGTCTGTCTATCTGTCTGTGTCTGTCTGTCTGTCTGTCTGTCTGTCTATCTATCTATCGATCTATTGATCTATCTATCGTTCTATCATTCTGTTGTTTTATTGTTTTGTCGTTATGTTGTTCTATGTATCATTCTATCTACTGTTCTATCTACCATTCTATCGTTGTACCTACAGTATATCACTCTATCTGTCAGTTTATCGGTCTACCGTTCTATCTATCGTTCTATTGTTCTTTCTATTGTTCTGTCATTCTCTCTGTCCATGAGGATGATTAAACATTATGATAATTAAAACATTAAGATGATTAAATAAAAAAAACAAATATAATTTGTCAAAATAGTTATATGAATTTCTTTGATTTTCAGTTCATCTTACTGTAACTGTACTTACCTTACATTCAAACTTGAACTGCAGTTCTGCATCTTGTTTGCTACCTCACTTCAAAGTCAGGAATTGATTTGGAATGTAAAAGGTATTCTTAATTCAGTTCTGAATAACACAGCCCTCATATATACAGTATGTGTATTTTCTTCAGCTTACAGTGATTTAAAACAAGTACGACATGTTCCTGGATCAACATCCTTAAACTACACTCTGGAATTCCTGGAACAACAACAAATTAACTATTTTGTTTTTACGAATAATTTTTTTAAGTTTACATCAACCTGTCATTTCCCTTTGATTGTAGTTTTAGGACTGAAAACGCCTTTGTGTTTGCCCCACCATACCAGCCAATTTGCTTTAAAATGGTCAGGATCTCAATGCCTACAGGCCAGGACCTCGCTTTAATTGACAAGGAGGATTAGAGAGACCAGCTAATCATGTTGTCGGCCCTAGCTCTCTGGTATCCAATAGGCTTCTGAATATTAGTTCTGCTTTGTCTTATATCCAGCAAGCATTTAGGCTAATTTTTATTCCCTACAGCTGTGAGTTCTCATTCTATTCAGTTGTTTTTACCAAATTTTCGATGCTGAAATGTTGTTTCAGTTATAGTTTGTGTAGTTTGGTGCAGCAGTCATTAATACTGCATTCTGCGCTTGTGGAATTTTAATGGGAAGGCTTGGATAACTCACAACTGGACCATACGAATGCTGGTCAGGCATTACAAAGCTGTGTGTTGTGGCATCAAATGTTTCATGTGCATCTCGAAATGCCAACCTCCCTCAATACGTCATGGTGGGGGGAAATGATTATTGCATATCATATTCACTTTGAGCAACAATCATATTTAGTGATCCTCATCCAAATACGCAGAGCTGTAAATACCTGTTCTGTTTAATTTTCCATCATTGAACTAACTGCTTATTATATTGAAAATGTTGTTCTTTCACTGGCGGTCAAAGGTTTGGAGTAATTAAGATTTTTAATGGTTTTGAAAGAAGTCTCTTATACTCACCAAGGCTGCATTTATTTGATAAAATACAGTAAAAACAGAAACATTGTGAAATATTATTACAATTTAAAAGAACTGTTTTCTATTTGAATGTATTGTAAAATGTAATTTGATGCAAAGTTGAATTTTCAGCATCATTACTCCAGGCTTCAGTGTCACGTCATACTTCAGAAATCATTCTGATATGCTGATTTGCTGCTCAAGAAACATTTATTATTAATATCAGTGATGAAAACAGTTGTGCTGCTTCATATGTTTCTGTAAACTGTGATACACAACCATTTAAAAGTTTGGAGTAAGATTAAAAAATAAGTAAATAAATAATATTTGTATTCAGCAAGGATGCATTCAGTTGATCAGAAGTGACAGTAAAGACATTTATAATGTTACAAATGTAACAAAATGTTTATTGTAAATGCTTTTGTATTCATTACATAATAAAAAAGACTTGAGTAATGGCTGCTGAAAATTCAGCTTTGCGATCACAGGAATATATTATATTTTAAAATATATTTAAATAGAAATAACTTATTTTAAATAGTAATAATATTTCAGAATATTACTGTTTTTTTTACTGTATTTTTGCTCAGTAAATGCAGAATTGGTGACTTCTTTCAAAAACATTAATAATCTTAATTATTCCAAACCTTTGACCCCCAGTGTAGCTTTTAACCCAGCCATGACCTTTCAGCCCAATTATAGTTGCTAAACCTTTCCTGTAACTAAATATTGCATATGCATGAGTGAACTTGTGACTCAGAGTGTCCAATTTGCTTGTCGGAAAAACTGGAGAGTACATTGTTGTTGGATCAAGCTCAATTTGGACAAAGATAAGAGAGCACATTTGTGTAATCGGCGGTTTTTTGTGTGTTTGCTACAACAAAAGCATGGAGAAACAACTACAGCGAGAACTGCTTGGCGCAGACTAGGCTGTGATTGGGCATTATTGGCAACCGCAAGCATTTATGATCAGAATTCTACCCACAACAAAGCACAAAACCCATGCACATTTTTCCTTTAAGCAAACAAAAGCTGTGGGAGCTTTAAACAAGTGTGAACAACTATGCATTATTTGTCCTGAAACTGCTCCAACTTTCTCCCAAGAGGATCATACTTGGTGGCTCTCTCATATATTGCAATATTAGGCTCGTCTGAGAACACATGGCATGGACACCCTGCCCGGGAACGAGGGAATCTCTGTAACGAATGGTGTGATGTGCTCCCCTAGTCTAAGCTTTTTTTGCGAAGGCTATCTCGTTCCCTATATCCTCGGGTTCCACAGGACTCAAATCTCTTCCTACATGGTTCTTATGTTTGAAATGAGAAGCCGACATATTGTTCAGAGAGCATGTAGAGAGTTTTTTTCCTTTTTTGTAAGGTGAAATATGGAAATTGATTTTATGAGAGTCGACCGAGTGACAGACTAATAAAGCTTTTTTTTTAGCTCTTCTCTAATGGAGCAAGACAACAGAGTCAGAGGGTTTCTATATGCCGTCTACGCTTCGCTGTGCACTGGTTAAGATCCCAAGAGAAGATGTTTTTTATGTCATAATACAATTTGAGCTCCCTTAACCATCGTCTGCGATGCATTTTTGAGTTAAAGAGCCCTCACTTCATTTGCGAACAAAGGCCGTGTTGATCGCTGATTGATCGTAATAGAATTGCTTTGACAAAACAAAAATGTTCAAGACAGACCCACGGGAAAGAAAGTCTGAGGTCTTTTTAATATCTCATTTGATTCTTTTATGAAGCAGTGGAGAGCAATTGGAGATTTGCTTCTGCTTAGTCTGCAATCTGAGATACGATCTGAACCATTTCTCCAAATGATCTGAGCTGCTCTCTACATTCATTATGCAGCGTTATACCCTTGATGTGCTTAAAATGGACTCGCTTTGTCTATTTTTATTTCTCCAAAAGAATTTTAGGAGAGGATGAAGTTGAGTAAGCATTTGGAGCAGTGTAGGGGACACAAACCTGTAATGTCAGATTAAAGTGATCGCATGAATGCCGAGGCCTCACGTGTTTATTTGTGATTGACCGAAGAAAAAATACAGCTGTTTTGTTCCTAAATCCAGCATTTCCAGTTCACAGTTGTCATGGAAATGCTGTAATCTCATTAACAGGGACATTGCTAAGCCCCTCAGTAGATTTCTGCCCTTGTCAAATGCATATTTACATGTTTTAGGTGATCCAATAAGCTGGTTATGACAAAATATCAAAGGCATCTTTGAAAATTCAAATATTTAACTGTTTATTAAACTATGGTATATGAAACCAATGAACATGAGAGTGCCTTCAAACCAGAAAAATCACACTTAAATACATCAGACAAAACAATGCGTTGCGCCATGATAACGGTGTAGTTATGGCATTGACATATAGTTTTTGGACACATTTTTCTTTCAAGAATGTGAAGGAACTGCAGGGGGTGTGTAAGTTGATAGAAAGGTAATAATGAATTATATCGAATGTAAAATATATAAATTAGACTGCATGATAATCGCAATATATCTTAGTGCATTTAGCAAATTAAAGGCTACAAATTTACTTAAATAACTGTATAGTCTGTTGCATTTCCTTATTTTGATTATCAAATTATATTTTATTTCACAGTACTATTGTAATTTACAACAGTAATATATTCCTCATTTTTATAATTAAGTGTCATGTCATTTGTATAATTAAGTTAAAAATACTACTACTATCACCACTAATAATAATACTAATTATTATTATTATTATTATAACAGTAATATATTTCATCATCATATTTATAAAGTTAAAAATACTACCACCAACAATAATAATAATAATGATAATAATTGTATTTTTTATTATTATGGTTATAATAATAATAATAATAATAGAAGACATTAAATTATTTTTTTTTAAATTATTATTAGTATTGTCGTTGTTGTTGTTGTTGATATCATTATTATTATTATTATTATTATTACTACTACTACTATTAACTTGAGAGAACTGCAGACTTGCAAATGTGTAGATAAATTATTGAAATATTAACATAAAATCTCAAGTAAACATTTTACATCTAAGGGGTTCTGCTGTCTTCAATATGAATACAGTACCATAGTATACCAAAGTATTATGGTTTTACCATCTAATTCCATCAGTATACCATGGTATAATATTGTAAGTGTACAGATCAGTTCACTGTGTCTATATACAATGTTTCTTTATTGAATTTTCCCAAACAGATTTCATAGAAATTCAAATTTCATTTAAAAAAACACAAAAACCATGAAGTGCATTTCAATTTCACAGGATGTTATCCCATTGTGCTGTTGTAAATGACAGAAAGGTGTTAGACAATAGGCTGTATCCGTGGGGACAGCTGTCTGTAGCCAACCCTCTGATTAAACACACGTGGAATAAAGTCTGAAACGAATGCGGAACAAAAGCAGTGGTACAGTGGATCTTCATTAACCGAACCTTTTTGCGTCTGTATGATGAGGAGCACAGCATCAGCGCGAGTGATTATTCCAGTCTACAGATTGCTCGCTGAAGCGTGGACAAAGGTTGGACAGCCACCTCTTTCCATTTATCGTGTTTTTGTTGTTTAAATATGCTTGGGACAGTTTCAAACAGCCATTTAGCCCATGTTTTGCATACGAAAAGCCTGTTGTTTCGCTGATATTTTTACACAGTCGATCATTAAGATGTGTTTGATGTGTCAGAAACATCATGAAAATATCATGAGACAGATTGTGAGCACAATGCTCGGGTTCTAGAAATTTCTTTGATGTTTGTGACACCAAACACCTGTTGTTTGTGGACAGTCTTTGTGTTTATTCGAGTCTTTGCGGCAGGAATGAATCTGTGGATGTGTCCCAATTCGCATACTTCTGCTATGCACTGAAAGTATGTTCTCCACTGATGATTGCAAAGCATATGATTTTTAGTAATGAGGCTTTGATTGCAATGTTATGCTTACATACTACTCTTGCTATTTCTACAGTATAATAGCACAGTATGCACATTTTCTGCATAGAGTACTGGAATGATCTATTTTATTATTTTTGGACTCTTTGCACTGACAAACACCAAGACATTTTATGATGCAAACTTGAATTAAATATGCAAAACATTTTTTTTTTTTTTGCAAATTGAGCTCTTTGCACTAACAAACGTCAAAACATTTTTACATAAACTTGAATTAAATTTGGAAAACAATGGTTCCCTTTCAGTCGGTCACTCTCGACGTCACGTCGACCTGGTGATGGTCACGATCGCTGCCTCTCGTGTCTGGGCACGAAGCACGCTGAGGTGGCTTTCGTGGATGACTCATGCTCCCATTGCGGGGGTATGACCATCTCGGAGTTGCAGACCAGACTCCGTTACCTGCAAGGGGGTGGAGTTATAAACTTACATCTTCATCTACCCAGAGAATGCATGTAGCTTACTATATGTGAAAATGATATATTGCCAAATATATTATATGGCAATCTATCACTCTATATCACTCTTGATACAGTGCAATTTATGTCATATATTACATGTACGTATAGGATTTGGCACCATTTTCTACAGCTGAACAAATTAAAAATAGCACTGTCACAAACTCTTCTTTTCATGCAGGGGTTGCAGTGGGTGTTAGCCAAACAAAACATGCACCAATGCACACTTGGAAATCCATCCAGGAACCTTTGGCACACTGTTCAGTGAACTATAATTTGCGATGAACTAATTCTAATCTCACATGCTGTTTAGGACAGATAGTTTGTGAATTGGGATGCAGCATGAGTTTTCAGTTCAGCGTTTCTTGAGTCACAAGAGGGGCCGTATCTCATGCTTTCCACAGTCAGGGCGAGTTAAATGAGATTTTACTTCACCCCACGGTAATGACTCTCCCCGTCAGACACTCGCTTTAAAGACGGCACGTCCTTCCCGCTTAACAGACAGAGATGACACATCTGTGAGCATGCACAGACCTTCAGTGCACCTTTTCAGAAACAGAGCATGCTGGGAGTCATACATGTATACACATAAACACACACACACGTCTTTCTCTGAGTCGCTCGGACATCTTTCTCAGATGCACACGCACACACACACACACACACACACACACACACACACACACACTCATTTGGATTACAGAGCGGTCACAGACCTTCCAATGAAAGCGGCACATAAGCCCCGACAGACCGCATGAATTGCAGTAAAAATCAGCACTTCAGCAGTGCAGCAGTTGCATAATTGTAAATGTCATCTCTGTGGTCGTTCTGGCTGGATGGGACGCAGTAGCAAACCGCATGTTTTTTTAATGATAAGACTTAGTGCTCTGGCTGATGAAACAGCTTCAGGTACTCAATTTTTAACGGCTCGTCTTTATGTGGCATAAAACCACTGACTCTTAGTTTTATGGGGCAGATTCAGATACGTGTAGAACAGAGGAGTTTGATTGCCTCTCACCAAAACAATCACATGAGGTTATAAAACAAAGAAATTCACTGTATGTGAGACAGGGGTTCTTATTTGAACTCAACACGAGCATGTTGTTTTTATAGACAACAAAGGTGTTTCTTTAAAGCTCTTCCCTAATTGGGCGAACCAAGCAGGAAAATGTGGCTGATAGGAAATTCGAACAGCATTAATATTGCAGGACTTTTTTTGTTTTTTGGTGGACTCCTGATCTCCTTTGAGATGCATTTTTAGTCTGTCTAATAGTCATCGTAAATTATTTAAAGTGTAGTATTTATTTATTTATTTTTTTCAAATCTTACTGAAATTCAAAGGTACATCTTTGAAATGGTGGTTTTGCTTAGACTTGCATGTGAAAATGTTCAAATGGAAATGACTTAGGTCTGAAATATTCTCTGTGCAGATGCTTTTAGCTATGCAATTGCATGAATATTTGCATTTCAACATGTATCTGACTACATTTCATAAAGCAATGCAGATACCTGGGTTATTTTAGTATCACTCATTGTTTTTATTGATAGTTTAAATGAGTTTATATTTTTTTTGTTTTTGTTTTAATTTTCGTTAAAATCTTTTTTTGTAATTTTTGTAATCTTATTTTTAAATATGTTTATATAGTTTTTAATAATTTTATTTTCATTTGAGATACTTTAGTACATCAAGTTAAACTAAATTAGAAATATTTCCTTGACTTTTTAAATATTTTAAAAATATTTAATTTCACTTAATTTTTATTTTATTTCAGGTAAAAAAATGCTTTTTTATGGTTTTAATTTGACTGAAAAAATGCTGTAGAAACAGTTTTGACTCAGACATTGCTAGAAAATTTCACAGACAGTTACAAAGAAACAGCAAGTAACACATTAAATTAAACATGAAATTTTGACGTAGAAAAACTAAAAATAGTATTTTTGTGTAAAACATACTCCAGTAATTTTTGTTTTATTTGCAACTTCAAAAAATGTTTACAGTGTAGTCTTACTTAACTATAATAACCTGCACAAGTACTTGACACATTCTCAGTGTTGTCTCAATAGTGTTATTTTTTTTACTGTAAATGTCTTCTTTTATACAGTCTTTCAGGACCCCATGTCACAGTGAAGCAAATGTTTGAAGTGAATCATGTGAAGCAAGTTAATACACCCGTCAAGTATGTTCAACCTGGCCACAGTGTATTGACTAAGCACTTGGTATTTGCATACTTGCATAAAGTGTATTTTTGGCCTTATTCCACACGGCATAGGCCAAAAATATCCTCTAAAAGTACCCAGACGCATGCTTGCTGTACATATTTACCCATCTGTTGCTATCGAACCCCAAGATTTGTTGATTTACCTTGTGGGCAGTATGCCAACATATGGCGCAGTTGTGCTTTCTGGCGTCACGAGTTCGAATCCCGCCTTGTGGACCTTTCTTGATCCCATCCCCCTCTCTCTCTCTCCCACTTGTTTCCTGTCATATCTCCACTGTCCTGTCAAGAAAAATGCAAAAACGCCAAGAACAACAACAAAAAAAAAAATCAAGATTTAAAGGGTTGCTAGAGTTGCAGTCAAATGCATGTTCCATAAAAGATGTGGTAAGTGATTTCTGAGAAACGCTGTTTAAAGTGGATTGTACTGAACACCAAAACACACTTCTAGCCAATCACCAGTAAGGGGCGTGCCCACTCATAATGGGGGAGTTGCATAGCATGTTCATGAATTTCGGGGTGGAGCTATTAAGATGAGAGTGTGATTCTTATGGGTAGGGACATGTTTGTTTAGGTGATTTCAAATATCAACAGCGTTTCTCAGAAATCGCTTACTGCACTTTTAAACCTGACGTTTTATTATTCAGGTACAGTAGCTGCTAAAACATGTCAAAAGTTTATCTAACTTTACAAACTTGCCCAGAATGATTTTATTCAAACCATGACAGTTCAGCTGAAAGAGAAAACTGCCTGCAGAAGATGACAATTTATTTAATGCAGTTGTTCTCACCTGGCTTTGCGCCTCATTTGTTCATCTCATAATGTAGTCTTTGTCATATTTTCATTTACCTTGCATAGTATTTATGTCACATAACCTGTCCATGTTGCTATATTACTAACTTTTACCAAGTGATGGCTGAATCTGCAGCAAATACAGCAGAGTTTGAACAACAAAAGATACTGAAAGCATGTTCACCCAAAAATGGAAATGTGATCACCCTCAGTCCATCCAAGATGTAGAAGAGTTTGTTTCTTCATTGGAACAGATTTGGAGAAGTCATTACATCTCTCACTCAGCAATGGATCCTCTGCAGTGAATGAGTGCCGTCAGAACGAGAGTCCAAACAGCTGATAAAAACATCACAATAATCCACACCACTCCAGTCCATAAATGAATGTCTTGTAAAGTGAAAATCTGCGTGTTTGTAAGAAACATCATTAAGATGTTTTAGCTTCAAACCATGCTTTCGGCTAAAATATGAGTCCTGTATCCTATAATGTTGCTTTCTCCAGTTATCACGTCTGAACCAGGAAAGAAATATGCACAGATCAAGCACAGTTTATAAGCAAAAACAGTCTAAAACAGTTCTAAACAATTGAATTGGTGGATTTTGATGTAAGAGAACAACAGCAGATTGATTTTTTTTTTCATTTGAGAAAGCCTATTATGGATTACAGACTCGTATTTTGTCCAGAAGCGACAGATTAAAGTTAAAAAGCCTTAATAATGGAATTGTTTCATGCAGATTTGATGTTTATTGATGGAGTCGTGTTGATTATTGTGATGTTTTATCAGCTGTTTGGACTCTCATTCTGACGGCACCCATTCACTGCAGAGGATCCATTGGTGAGCAAGTGATGTAATGCTACATTTCTCCAAATCTGTTGTGAAGAACAAACAAAGTCATCTACATCTTGAATGGGCTGAGGGTAAATAAATATTCAGCAAATGTTCATTTTTTGGTGAACCATTCTTTTAAATGTTGATAAGATTGTTTATTTGCTATCCTAAATATGCATGATTATATGGTTAGTTGTGTCTTTTTTTTATTTTTTTTATTCACTTCATGCTATCAGAACAGACATGCAACTTAAAAAATGCTGGTTTGATGCAAATTATTGCACCCTTTACGGCAAAGCATTCTTGCATCGTGGCATAAATTGTCTTCTGACTCGTAAAATGCGTTTTTAGAAGCATTTGTGTTCATGTACTTGTGTGAGTGTGTTTCTGGCCTTAATTACATTGTCTTCGCCCTGAGCCATTAAACAGGGTCTGGGGGTCTGGCACTTAGCTGCAAAATTAGAGGACCTTTGGTGCAATAAGCTGCTGGCTTCTGTTCAGAAAATTCAAATTGAGTCTGTAAAATAAAGTGCTAAAGAAAGGAATGAGAAAGCAAATCACCAAGACAAATGTTTAACAGTAAGAGTTTTGAGGACTGAAATCATTTTGTGAGGTGCATGTTTGAGCATTAATCATTTAGAAATTGCATGCAATGGGTCAATGAAGGGATTATATTTTGATTTAAGATTTATAAAGGTTTCTTTGTGAATAAATAATCATTGCATTAGTCGTTCCAAAGGAACTGAGTTTCCACAGGCACCTTGGCTGTCAGAGTTTCCTCTAATTGCCGTTATTGTGAGGTAAATGGTCAGTAATTGCACTGATGTCTGTGGCAGTTAATTCAACTGAGAAAATCGTGGCTATTTTTTGTTGAACTATAGGGAATGCTTTTGTGTGAACTTTTTCTTGTGTCAGTTGTTATTATTATGCATCGAGACACTGAATTATCAGGCTGTCAGCAGTACAGTTTTCACTTGCCAGTGTGAAGTCCAGCTGATTGTCCTACTTATAAGCAGATGTATTTGCGTGAAATCACCCTTACATTAGCTGGATGCATAGTATGCACAATAGACAGTGGTTAAAGGAAGAGAGTTTAGTTTTGACTGGTCACCAAGTAAAAAAAAAAAGAACGCATTTACAGTAGAAGTGCATGCACAGTTATTTCACCATCTGTTATGAATGTGTGCTGCCAGTAAACACGTGAACCCTTCTCTGTTTACATAGAGGAAAATCCAAACAAAGGAATTATGTTAGTAACACAGCAGAAGTTCATCCGCCTAGAGCAGTCTCACCGCTTAAAGGATTATTACAACTTTGCAGCCCCCCCCAAAAAAACAGCTTTTTGTATTGAAGAATTAATATAAGTACTTCAACTAAAAGCTGCAATGTGCTTTTGAACCTTGAAAAATGCCCCGTTGACTTCCATTGAATGTTCATGTATAATAAATACGATTTTTTGGGGCTTGTTTTACAAACTGAGGGATAAGATAAAATGATTTAAGTGACAGCATGCTGTTGAAAGAACTGAACTTGTATTGAACATTCCTTTAAGGAAACAGGCTAAAAGCACACTTCATTTCAAGGCATGTGAAAGCATTTGCTCAAATATTCTAGAAATTTGTGAATCAGATTTGTTAAAGGGGTCATATGATGTTGCTAAAAATAACATTATTTTGTGTATTTGGTGTAATGAAATGTGTTTATGCGGTTTAAGGTTAAAAAAACACATTATTTTCCACATACTGTACATTATTGTTTCTCCTCTATGCCCCGCCTTTCTGAAACGTGTCGATTTTTACAAAGCTCATCGGTCTGAAAAAGCGAGGTGTGCTGTGATTGGCCAGCTATCCAGTGCGTTGTGATTGGCCGAATTCCTCAAGCGTGTGACGGAAATGTTATGCCCCTTAACATACTGTGATGCCGTGTCCCGGCCGGAGCGACAAGACAAAAACATTAAAAGCCATTATAAACGAGTTATTTGTTGCATCCAGTGGGGACATAATTTGGGATTATAATGACTTATACTGCCTTTTTACGCATTGCATTGCATCGTGCCGCGTAAACATAAAACCATGTCTGCATTTGTGATCGGAGAAATTACAAACAACAAACGCTACTCTACACTGCTCAAAACTCGCGTTTGAATCGTCAGTGGCAAATTCTTTAAATATGAAAACGTACTTACAGTCTGTGAGTCAGAACAGCCGGCATTGTAGTCTACTCTACCAGGATCAGGAAACAGTCCTCCATAAAATGCGCTGCACACATCTGAATATTTGGGTTGAACTGTTCTGGAACAGTGTTGTAAATACAACTTAACCACTGATTTCTAGTTGTGTCCTCTTTTGGAAGGCCAAACAAAGTTTCGGCTTTCACAACGAAACACGGCATCACACACGGCGGCCTTGAGTGAGCGGAGGTGGGCGGGTTTGCGGCAACCACATGTGGCGACCCCGGGCTGGACTCCGCTTCGTCCACGGTGAAAGCCGATCCGGCG
>NW_015548203.1:1193342-1199639 GCF_001515605.1 Sinocyclocheilus anshuiensis | reverse complement strand
GCGGAGGCGGCAACAACAATACTACAGCGAGAATAAAAGTTACGGCTTCTTTCTTTGCATGAACATTTGGGCAGCGCTATGCAAATCTTCCCACATTGTGATGTAGACATGTGGGGGCGTTTTAGAACGAGCCGTTTTAGGTAGGCGTGGTTTTTCTTTTAACTTTTATAAAGAATATCTTTAGTCTTTGCAACTTTACAGATCTTCTTTATGCACCAAGAGCTTGTAACACTCCAAAGAGAAAGGAAAAATTTAAATAGCATCATATGACCCCTTTAAACCTATTTTAAATCTGTCTCTATCTGCTTCCTTCCATCAGGAGAGAGATTTATAACCATAAGTATTGAGTCACGCTAGAGCAAGACCTTCAAAACAAGGTCTATCCAGGGGACAGAATGGCATAGTCCAAATATTGAGGTGATCTATCTATCTATCTATCTATCTATCTATCTATCTGTCTATCTATCTATCTATCTATCTGTCTATCTCTATCTCTATATATCTCTATATCTCTATATATCTCTCTCTCTCTCTCTCTCTCTATATATATATATATATATATATCTATATCTATATATAGGGATGTCACCGACTAAGGATTTTCATAGTCGAATCGGAATTTTCTAATCTTGCAGATATTCGACTGATAGTCGAATCATATGTTTTGGGGGCGGGGCAAAATACATTACCAAGAGTCAAGTCAGACATTCAACAGTCATAATTACTGACGTTAACACACAGGGAAAATGTGTAATGGACGCCTCGCAAATACAATCAGGGTAAATAATGTTTTATGTTTTGATTAAAAGATAGTTAACATTAAACATCAGCGAAACCCTAAGAATTCACAACATTTTTTACAATAGTGCTCTCATTATAATGTTATGTATATGACAGTAGCCTACTCCTTTTGTGGACGTGTTCTTCACGCAACAACGTGCAGAAACACAGCAACTAAACCCTAAAAATTTAATTATAATAGTGTTCTCATTATAATTGTTATGTATATGACAGTCCCAGTCAGGCACATGCACACATAGACATGAAAGGGTGTTTGAGCACCTGCCCTTTTTCTTCCTTGAGAGAAAGTGCCCTTTTTTTCTGGGGAGTTTTATTATTATTATTATTATTTTAATAAATGAATATATGTATATATGTGTGTGCGTGTTTCTGCGCACAGCTTTCCCTGTCAAACAAATAAAAAAATCAAAATATCAGGTCGGGTCAGGTCAGGAAATGTTGAGACGCTGTCGAGTTACGATGCCTTTCTCCCCTCCGCGCAGGCGCGCAGCACAGCAGTATAGAACACATTGGGACTGCTACCTGACTGGGACTGCTACTGAAGAGATAATCACTGTAGTACTACAATGAAGCGCTTTACTGCAGCACAACTCGAGATAAGTAATATATACACGATATATATTAACCGGCTGAAATGTTTTGAAATCACTTGTACCCTACCTGATCGAAAAAATCTAGTCTTTCACTCTGCCTGTGTCAATTTGAGTCTTGTTAAAATGTTCAATCCCTGCCGCCAAGATGCTCCTATGTCGGTCACGGATTATGGAAAGTGAAACTTAAAGTCCCCATGAAATCAAAATTAAAGTTTTTTGGGTGTTAGTATCAATATGTTAGTCTTAAGGTTATCTATAAGGCAGTGTGCTCCAAAACAGTGACAAAATTCGCATTTAGAAGATATAAGCATTCAAAGCTTGCAGTTCGTCACTTCCACCAAAACGGCTCAATGAGTGTAATGGACGCCTCGCAAATACAATCAGGGTAAATAATGTTTTATGTTTTGATTAAAAGATAGTTAACATTAAACATCAGCGAAACCCTAAGAATTCACAACATTTTTTACAATAGTGCTCTCATTATAATGTTATGTATATGACAGTAGCCTACTCCTTTTGTGGACGTGTTCTTCACGCAACAACGTGCAGAAACACAGCAACTAAACCCTAAAAATTTAATTATAATAGTGTTCTCATTATAATTGTTATGTATATGACAGTCCCAGTCAGGCACATGCACACATAGACATGAAAGGGTGTTTGAGCACCTGCCCTTTTTCTTCCTTGAGAGAAAGTGCCCTTTTTTTCTGGGGAGTTTTATTATTATTATTATTATTTTAATAAATGAATATATGTATATATGTGTGTGCGTGTTTCTGCGCACAGCTTTCCCTGTCAAACAAATAAAAAAATCAAAATATCAGGTCGGGTCAGGTCAGGAAATGTTGAGACGCTGTCGAGTTACGATGCCTTTCTCCCCTCCGCGCAGGCGCGCAGCACAGCAGTATAGAACACATTGGGACTGCTACCTGACTGGGACTGCTACTGAAGAGATAATCACTGTAGTACTACAATGAAGCGCTTTACTGCAGCACAACTCGAGATAAGTAATATATACACGATATATATTAACCGGCTGAAATGTTTTGAAATCACTTGTACCCTACCTGATCGAAAAAATCTAGTCTTTCACTCTGCCTGTGTCAATTTGAGTCTTGTTAAAATGTTCAATCCCTGCCGCCAAGATGCTCCTATGTCGGTCACGGATTATGGAAAGTGAAACTTAAAGTCCCCATGAAATCAAAATTAAAGTTTGGTCTGAATACTTTCCGTACCCACTGTATATATATATATATATATATATATATGGAACTGGCCTAAAGAGTCATTTGTTCATGATTCAAACACGTTTTACATGATTTGTTTTTGATTCACTAAAAACGTGGTTCATAAGATTTGAATTTGTTCATGAATTTGACTACATTGGCTGCCATTTTTGTACTATTGAATGTGCAAGTCTTCCGGTTTCAGCTGCATCTGGTTTGTTTCAGTGATACAAAACAGCGTATCGACCGAAATTAAGAAATATATCGTGATATAAATTTTGGCCATAACGTCCAGCCCTACAGTCCATTATGCTGCTTGATGCTGCAAACGAGTATTTATTATCACAATTAAAAAAATTTTTTTTTATCCTGATCATAAACACATAACACACTGGTTTATAAATAGTTTTACCTTTTACTGCCCTTTGTTGTTCTTCTAGTTATTTACCTATAGTGGCTACTGAATCAGAAGCGCATTCAGATATCTATCTCTGTTGAAAAATAATTTCAGTCTATGTGTTTTTTTTTCTCCCTGTTTTATCCTCCACTGAGCTAAAATTTTAAGTCCAGTCACTTGGAAGTTTGAGGAGTCATTTATGTTTGTATTTATTGTTCAAATCCTTAACCTCGAGAATGAGCAATAGTTTGTAAACACTGCTAATAATAAGCTATATCCAGGGGGCATTTATCATAACAAAACAATGTCAGGATATTTACAGTCATGCTTTGACTTAATCATATTTAGTTCTAAGATTATTTATTGCAATGGATTTAATCAAGGTCTTATTAACCATGAAACAGTTAAGCTAAATATCTTGTGAAGTGATTTTTTTTAAAACCTTCACAAGCTTGTGGTTTAAGAAAAACATGTGAAAAGCAAAGTTTTTGATAAACATGCTGAGCAATTCCTTTATCAAATGTTTGTCTGGGAAGCAGAAGTCTTGGCTCAAAGCTTCTAATCAACTGCTGTGTCGAATTAATCAAGAAAATTGCAACTCTAGGCTATAACCAATGATTCATAAATGCACTTTCAGCAAGGGGCACGTAAGAGTCAACTCAAACTTTACGTGAACTGTATTCGGGTCATTTGAGGGAGACCAGTGGCGACAGCATGATGGATTGATTTGTTGATATAGAAAAGACAGACAAGAGATCAACTCCCTGAGGACAGTTTTATTGCTCAGAGGTAGCACTTTCATAGCTCTGGAAACTTACTAGTGTTCTTAGTTATGTTTCATTGAAGTACCCACTGTGTTTCTTCTATAGCTTGTAATTTAACTAGTCTAGATAATACTTTAAACTTGGCATTCTGTACTATGAATATTGTTTGCTCTTATGAAAACATAGCTTGTGATGTTCCTCATTTGCATGTCACTTTGGATAAAAGCATCTGCTAAATGAATAAATGTAAGGTTTCAGATGTTTCTCATTCAACTGTTGATTACAGTGAGAGTACAGAGCTACAGTATAAACTGAATGTGGAGTGCAGCTCAGATCATTTGGTCTTGGAAGAATTTGATGGGAAATTAGTTCATATTGCTATCTCTGACTTTGCAAAAGCAGATTTTATTGTTTTGGCCATTCCAAGCAAGATTTGAGATATCTTCTGAATAATTTTCTGATTATGTTTCTTTGTTTTCTCAACAGAAACATCTAAGAAGCAGAACACCTAATCAGAAGTCTTTGATTTCCATTTAATTTTAATT
This sequence comes from Sinocyclocheilus anshuiensis, assembly GCF_001515605.1. Lineage (NCBI taxonomy): Eukaryota > Metazoa > Chordata > Actinopteri > Cypriniformes > Cyprinidae > Sinocyclocheilus > Sinocyclocheilus anshuiensis. The sequence continues at coordinate 1,195,313 of NW_015548203.1, read as the reverse complement.
ATTACCTAGGGAAAAAATGGATATTAAACATGAAATTGCTTTATGAGTGTGTTTTTGACAGAACATATATATATTTTTTTTGCATACAGCCCACAGTTGGACATGCTCACAAACATAAGCATTCACATATAAATGCAAACATACACATATACTTGATGCACGTAACAGAAATTAGGGCTTTAGTGAGGTGCGTGGACACAGATCAGGGGCAGACAGAGGAGCCATTACTGTGATTAAAAGGTTGGATTGGGATCGTACCAAGAGGCGCTGAACAGTCCTGTTACGGAGTCATGATGAACTAGTGCAGAATATTAAATAGCTCTGTCTGAGCCAGCGTCCTGTCCAGCTGGAGAATCATCCCTCCTAAAACTGGGGTGCAGTGAAATTTACCACAATTTACACTATTAATTCTGAGAATCAGTTCTGTTAGGACAGAATCTGACTTTTTTGGCGTTTTTCTGCTATGTCATTATTTACTCACATCCTCATATCTTTCCAAACCTGTGTTAATTCCCCTCATGTACTATATTCCAGGTATGATGAAAGTCGTACAATAGCTTTGGCGTAGAATTTAGTAGGGACGCTATAGGGAGAAGTCCCTACCAATATCCATCGACTATTAAATTGTCCCAAGCAATAATATTGATCAAACAATTAAATATATGTGTATGTAACCGTTGTTGTTGTAATATTGGCCACATGTGATATTACACTAGACAGAGCCTTATTTACCTCTTATCGTGACATAGGCAAAATAAATTTTTGGGCCCCCCTTCCCTGTTAATATAGAATATTACCACCCCAGCAAACAAAAATATTTCATAATCAGTGAAAACCATTACCGTGTTCTCTATTGCAAATGCTGTGACTAACATTTTATTTAAATCGGAACTTCGGAGCGGGTTCATGAATCTTTTGATTCAGATCGGAATTTCAGTGCGCAGATTGCGAATCATTTGATTTAAATCGAAACTTCGGAGCGGGTTCGTGAATCTTTTGATTCAGATTTAGACAAAATGAGGTCAGATGATCTTTTAAAAAATTGGACCAAAATTTCTCAAAATTTCTTTCCCTCTTCATATTTAAGGAGAGAACTAGTTTCCAAAGTCTGACATCTCTTGTTATGCTTTCCAAGGGTGTAGAATTTAGTACGGACGTTATGACATGTCCCTACCAATATCCAGCAACTACTAAATTGTCCTCAGCAATAATTTTGATCAAACAATTAAATGTCTGTTGTCTGCCGTTATGTCCCCACTAATGCCAAAATGAAACCTACACCTTTGGCTTTGTGTAAGGAAATTCGGAAGATTAGGTCGTTATTTGTATATAAATATAAATATAAATTATTGTATGGCTATGGATTTGCTCACTATAAAAGTCTATACAGTATACATTATAAAAGTCTATAAAAGTGCAAATCAAAGTATATGATTATTCTTAACAAATTAAAGTTAAAAAAGTATATATTTTGATAAAAAAATATTTTAATTAAATAAGCTGTAATTGTTTTAATTTTTGTGTTGGTGCAAATAAATTAAGACAATAAATGTCTTTTTAAGACTCAAACAAACTATAAAGAGGAGCATTTTGCTAAATATTTGTACTATATTCATTATTTATTTATTTATAGATGTCTGTCACAAACGCTACTGTGAGGAGCACGAAGCAAGGAACGAGGAGAAGTGGAGTAAACTTCAAAACGAACAGACTTTAATAAACATCAAGGAGCCAGGAACACACATGTAGCGGGGAGAGATGAACATTCAATACCAGACAAAACCAGAACGCAAAGGCATAGACTTAAATACAGGGGATGATTGGGGAAACACAGGTGCATAGGATCATAATCAAACTAGTTAAACTGAACGAGGACAGGAACATGACCAAATAAGGGAAAAACAGGAACAGAAACGGGCAAAATAGGTCCATGATCCTGACATATCGCCCCCCTCCCGGAAGGCGCGTCCT
>NW_015548203.1:1192283-1193107 GCF_001515605.1 Sinocyclocheilus anshuiensis | reverse complement strand
AGCCTCCGGGCTTAACTTGGGAACAGGAGCCCTCTCTGGGCTGGACGTGGGAAAAGGAGCCTTCTCTGGGCTGGACATGGGAAAAGGAACTTTCTCTGGGCTAGATATAGGAACAGGAATTTTCTCTGGGCTAGACATAGGAACAAGAACTTTCTCGGGGCTAAACTCAGAAACTGGAACCCTCTCTGGGCTAAACTCGGGGACTGGAGCCCTCACAGGGGGGCCAAGCAGGACCCAGGCCACAGCCATGATGGCGGCCCACGGTGGAGCTGACGGAGTGGGGAGCCATGGAGGAATGGCCGCCGACTTCAGGGGGCCGACCAACGGCAGCGGAGGAGCCCGAGGTGGAGAAAGAAAGCCGATGAGCCAGGGCGATGGGGAGGATCCGGAGGGCCAAGGCGGAGCAGATGGCGCCGGCAACTGACATGGAGGCGTGGATCCGAAAGGCCGCACTGGAGCCAGAGCGACAGAGGACTGAGGAGGAGCCAAAGGGATGAAGGAGCCTGACGGAGCCGGAGGGACGAAGGGACGAGGCGCAGCCGGAGGAGTGGAGTCTCGAGGAGCAGGATGGTCGACGCCAGACCAAGGCGGAGCCGGAGGGTCGAGGGAGCCCAGCGGAGCTAATGGACTGCCGGGCCACGGTGGAGAGGAAGGAGCTAGGAGCCATGGTAGAGCCGACGGGTCCACGGGCCGAGGCGGAGTCCAGGGCTTAGAGGCTGGAGGCGGAGTCAAGGGATACTCCAGCCCCAGCGACGCTGGAGGATGGCAGTCCCGCGGAGCTCGCACCGTGCTGATGGTGGGCTGAGGGTGAGCAGAGGGCCTGC